>NC_064288.1:45548228-45608176 GCF_019186545.1 Solanum stenotomum
TAACCTAAAATAGCGTTATTATTATTTGTACTTGTAAATAAACTCGCATCAAAATATTCTTTTAATATGATAGAAAAATCATTATAATATGTCCAAATATTTCATTTTCTTTAGATATCCAAGTACTATTATCATAACTTTTCAATGAATATTATTTGGATTGCTTGTAAATCTTAAAAGTTTATCGACTGTAAATGATGTATTAGGGTCTGTTGTGCATTGCATATATTAAACTATCCCAACGATCTATTGTACTTGTATACTCTAATTAAGTCACATTTCTTTCAATATTTTCAGTAAAATTTATACCTAAGCTATATAAAATTTTATATTCATCTATGTCCAAATAATTGAACTTGTTAATACAATAGGTTTGTCATAAAATCTCTTCTTATTATTTCTTTTGACTTTGATATCTAAGATATTATCTACTATTTTCAGATCTTTCATTTTAATTAAAGACTAAAATTAGACACTTCCTATTTTTAGAAAGCTCAAGCATGCCTGTAAAATATATCAATTGTCATCAACATAACAATTTCACAATCTTTGTAAATTTGTAGTATATATATTTATCAGAATTATTAGGTACGAACCCATTTGATAATATCATGCTATCAAAATTTTTATGCCATTGTTTTTGGGTGTTTGTTTCATTTCATATGAATTTCTTCACTTAAGTTTTTATTTAGGAATGATGTTTTAAATTTCAACATTCATTTGATGTATATAAATATCATGTAAAGATGCCAAAATAAAAGTAATTTAATAGATGTTATTTAACTTGCAACCGGAGTAAATGTATTAAAGTAGTCAATATATATACCTTCCTTTTGAGAAAAATGCTTTGCAACAAGTCACGCTTGGAGGGTTTGTATAAAACTGTATGTATTATATTTCCTCTTAAATACCCATTTACTATCATTAGATTTAGATCCATGAGACAAATCAACTGAAACTCCAGAATTATTGGACATTAATGAAATCACTTCATCATTAGATGTCTCTTTTCAAAAAGCAACATCTCTTGAAGACACAACTTCTTTAAATGTTTTATAAGGATCTTCTTATATATTCCCTCCATCCACTATTGTTTGTCAGGTATACTAAAAATAAATGTCCAAAATTAATTGTCAATTTAAACAATCAAGAAACAATTAGTCACTTTTTTCCAATTCTGCCCTTAATAATTTACATAACTATTGGTTTCAAAAAGTAGTCATTTTAAAGTTACAAGACTACTTTAATGTGAAAAAAGTTGTTTTTATAGTTTTCAAAAAGTATAAACCATTTTAATAATAATTGATAATAGGGTTATATTAGTCAAATTGCACCTTATATTAAATTGTTCTTAAGGATTGTGCATGATCTTATCCTGACAAACAATAGTGGATGGAGGGATATTAAACAAAGTAGACATTTGATTAGAGACTTTAGTCTTATCTCTCTCCACCAGAAAAATTATAAATTCAGAGGAGCTAAAATCAAAACCAATTTTTTTTCTTTCATAACTCTTTGACTTCTTCTTGGCTATAGATGAGTTGCAAATTTTTTTTAATTAAAAATAATTTCAGAATGTAACATCTTTTACATTCTGATTTGCTCTAGTCAACTTCTCATCAACAATATCATTAAAATATTTATTTTCTAAAAATTAAACATGAACATACTCTACAATAATATTACATTCTACGTCGAGTAATTTATATGCTTTTGAATATTGTGTGTATCCTATATAAATATATCTTTAATCACTCTAAGACACAATTTTATCCTTTGATGGTAAGAAACTCTATAAAAAGATATATACACCTATACTTTAAAATAATAGATATTTGATTTTCTGTCAATTTAAAAGTTCATAAGTGAAACATGCATTCTTTTTTAAGGTACTCTATTTAATATATGACAAGCAGTAAGTAGAGTTTCACTATCATGATTCAACTTATCGAGTCGTACAAACATCAACCATTTCTTTGTTTCTGTTAAATTTCATCACAAAGCACGTTCTATTATATTTGGAGTCATCATATAAAAATTTGAATATCAGAAATGACGTCAGACAATTACTGCTATGCTTGGATGGATGATGTTGATATTGTAATTTGAGAATGAAACATAGAGATACTTTGTGATATCAATATGAAATGAACTTTACGTTATATTGATCTATTTTCAAATTTTACTTGGATAACTCTCTCCACTATCTTTAAAAAAATTAGCCATAAAAAAATTAGGAAGATTATTAAAAGTTACTATTAGCTTAATAGCGCCATAATATAACATCAAGCACCTGTGCGGTAGCACGGGCACACTATCTATTATATATATATATAGATTTATATGCATATGTGATAACGAATTTAGCTAACATTGAGATAAGTGTGTACTCACATTATTAATAAATCAATCATCACCTATATATATAATATATATATATATATATATATGTGCGCGCGCGCCTATCTATAAAAGTAAATTATATATCCATTTCTAGCATGTCACATTTACCAATATATAAAAAATAATTCACCAAGACATTAACCTAATCCTCAATAGTATATGAATAAATAATAAGTCACGTAGAATTAGAGAATTCATATTCCCTCAGGCCTTGCACCTAGCTGTATCATTTCTGCCGCTTACCAGTCAGCTCTTATACTCACTCACTAAATCACAAGTTTGTCTCTCATTTATATGTACATGCTAATTTTAAAAATAAAAAAATTATCTACGTAATCATGACCTACATGGAATTCTAGATGTCCATGTACCGCACCGACATGGTACACAATCCAACCACCAAAATAGTCACTCGTCCATAAGTTCACATCAAACTCGAGCCACTCATCATTAAAATAGTAAATGTATTCTTATCATATCCATATTATATCTCAATAAGCTAACATCTGCAGTTACCTCTCGGGATAACACATTAAGTACAAAATGATCATAAATTCATAATTATAAACATCAGTTAAGTTGACCCATTAATACTGTACATGCATATCCATACAGGCAATCATTAATTCAACTATTACAAAACACAGACTACGTCCGAAGACCAATCAATATGTTATACAACTTATATCACATATCAAAGACCAAAAAAGTCTAAGTCCAAATACTATTTTTAAATATCTCAGTTGTAGTACTTACATCATTCCTTGAGGTTAAACTAGTTAGTTTTGAGGACAATACATTATTGTGTGAACCCTTGGAAATACACCAAAAGTTCCCTATTTATCCTATTTTGTCCCAATATTTAGTTAGTATATAAATAATTCACCAATCATGTAACCCTCCTCCTATTTCTCCATTAGTACATCAATATCACAAAGTCAGCCTTTTCTTATCCATAACTAGGGGAGGTAAAATAGTTAATTTTTTAAAATTATTCATTCGATTAAATACATTTTGAATGGGTTGGGTATTCAATCATTTAAAAGTGTATAAAATACAAATCAAATCACGTTATGCATCATAAAATATGGGTAACCCATGAATGAAAGAAACAAAAGAAAGAAAGAAAGAATCAAAGAAAAAGAGATAAATAATAGAAAGAGGGGAAAACCTAGGAAAATATAAGGAAGGGTAATAATTTTATCCTCTTTTAACAATTTTATATGATATTTGAATTTGAACTGAAATGAAATTTGAGTTGAAATGGAGTTTAGCCTCTTAACCTGTCTTTACATATTGTAACATCTCACAAAAATTCCGAGCTAAAAAACGACCAGACCATACATTGTAAGTGTATCAGCTTGGACCAGGTGATTTCTTACTTGCACATGTGTTTTAATATCCATTTTCAAGTATAAAAAGTGTATGAGATGTGGCTTAGGATCATAAGGAACCTCTTCATTGTTTTTCTACTGGATAAATTTTCGCATGAGTTCATATAAGAATCAACTTCAAATGACCATATATCTCATCATATAATGATTTAGGTGGTTCATAACATATCAAATTAAAGTTTTATGAGTCTTCTTTCCAACGCCACTAATATTGCATCAATTCGAGTCCAGAGTAAACGTTATGATTGTTTTACAAGAAATACTCCCAACAGAGATTTCAAGACTTAAGTTTTACACGTAAAATCTATGGCTCGTTGACCAATCCACATACCGTAGATTTTCCTCATGAAATGAAGTCTTGAAACTTGATTTTTCGGTCAGTTTTTCCTGGATCTAGTCACTTGTTGTAAATCAATATACAAGTCGATAATAGGACTCGTAAAAGGAACTTTTGAGACTTCAACTTTCAGTCTGAATTCCATGGATTGAATCTACAGGTCATAGATCAAACCATGGTCCATAGATAGCTTTGCAGATAAGGTCATTTTTGTCTTTTTACACTCTTTTAACTTTCAAACCACCACAATTTAGCTTATCCTAAGTGGGATTAAGGTTAATCAGTTAATTAAACTTCCCCATTCATGCCCAATACTCAGACAATCAAATCCAATATGTTCTACATTTTCTCAAGCAAGAATCTAAGATCTTCATCTTCGAGCTTCAATTCAAGGATATAAACTAGGATTTTCATTCCATGTATGAGAAATTTCATCTGTAGATCCCCTTTCACCTATTGAGTCCCAAAGAAAACCTTATTTCTTTAGTTAACGATTCTACAGAGTTTAGGGTTCTTATAAAAGATATAATTTTCATCATATTTCAGTTCTTCTTCATGGATTGTCATTTATTATATTTTCTTACTTACAATTCAATATAATTACATAATTATTTGCATGAGGCCTCAGTTAAGAGAACTTTATGTTTTCGAACCTGTAATAGCCAGATTTCATATTTCATTTAGAATACAGAAATTCATCATAATCAGTTTAATACTCATTTTTTCAATTCCACGTATATGATTAATATGCTTTCAGATAAAGTATATATTAGTTCAATATCAGTTTGCAATATTTATGAGCTATTAAGTTTACTAGTATTATTTTGTTTATCAATTTAAATTTGATTGAGAGAATTACATGACACTGAGCGAGCATAGGGATGAAGAATCACCCATCTGTTTAGGACTGAGACCCATAATAGCAATCCCTACGTCCTAGAACTACTTGTCACCATAGGTTAAGGGTCACCCGTTAGATCAGGACTGACCCCTTAGTCCTTTTGGATATCGGTTTAGTGGATCCATGTCATGAGTGTTCTTATTCTTGGAAAGGTACATAACGCCCTCGGAGTTTTCGTAAACTCCATTTAGCTAAACGGAGTTTGTCGATTGGTAGTATCTCTCATAGTCGAGCTTCAATATTATTGCATTGACATTGTATTAAGGTATTTCAATTTCATTATGTACCAGTTGCATGCTTTACCATTTGGTTATTGCATCATTTCATGCAATACGATTAGTACGAAATACGATTTATAGATGACGAAATTATTCGTCCTTGATAATCAAATTTGTTGTAGTGTCAGTATTGAGTTCGCGATTAGTACGATCATGTATCAGCTCAATGGTAGAGTTTGGTAAGTCCTTATCTTTCGAGGACAACTCTTATATTTATATCAGTTTTTTTAGTCTTTCAATTTTCAGACAGTTGAAGTTAGCTTGGTCTTTGTCCCAACAACTCATTTTAGTAGAGGCTTTCAAACAATCATATAATATCTTCAGCTTATATTTTATTCGAATATTTTGTTTAGTGTTTTGGATTTAATAAACTACTAAAATTCAGATTCTGCGTCAATAATTTTTAGTTGTTAGTTATATACATCTTAATGTCATGGCAGCACATGAGTTAGCTAAGGATCGCTAGTGGCTCTAAGCACCGTGTTATGATTAGGGGTAGTGTCAGATCGTGACACATATGCTCCTACAGTGATGTATGATGTGAAACTTCTTTCTCTCTCTATTAATTTGTTTTCCTACTATAGCCATTCTTAGTTTAAGTGAGTACTCCCTCCGTCCCTATTTACTTGTTCATATTTCCTTTTTTAGTTGTCCCTATTTAGTTGTCCATTTTGACAAATCAAGAAAGGACAACAAATTTTTTCCTATTATACCCTTATTTACACTTCTTGAAAATTGTAAAAGTGTATGTTGTTTCCCTCCAATTTATTTCACTTGAATTCAAATAAGTGGTTGTAATTTTGAAGTGAAAAGTTGTCATAAGGTTAAAATTGTAACTTCACTGTGCTAATCATTGTTGCCTTAATCTGTGTACCATTTCTAAAGTGGACAACTAAAAAGGGACGGAGGGAGTAATATTTTTCATTTGATTTTTTCATTAAAAAAATTACAGACAATTATGTTAATGAAAAATAAAATTACTTTTAATTAAAAAAATTAGTTAAGCTTTCATCTCTTAAATTTGTTATCATTTTTATATTATTATTTTATAAAAATAAATTATTATGTTGTAGTTTTATGGCTTTCTTAGATGATCTATTTATATATTTCAATGTTGCGAGAAATTTTAGATGAAGACTAGAAGGTTGAGTAACTAATAAATTTTCTTGCTACTGTATTGATTAGTACATATTTTATAGCAGATTTTATCAATATATTGCACTGTATGATGTAAGGTGTTTTGTTTCTTTTATTAATTAAATAATTATTTAAAAAAAGGTACTACAATTTTTGTGAAAGATTACTGTGAATTGTTATAAGATGACTAATTTATTAATATCAATACGACTAGTTATCGTCTTAACCTAAAAAATGGAAAAATCAAATTGCCTCAAAACTTTAATGCCTAGATATAATATGGTACACTGTAACGATTTGTTTCCGTCGTTATGGAAAATCCAATGGGGAAGGATTTTGGGCCAGGAAACTTTTTTTGTAGTAACTTGGAAGTTCTAGCCTAGGCCAGACTTGGACTGTAACATCCGGCAAATTGAAATAACTAAGAAGAGGCTTAGAATTGGAAATTTTTAATTTTGGAAGGAATTTGAAAATCTGGAAATTTTTGGCTAAGTATGGAAAAAATGAGTTTTTGGCCAACTTTGAGCGGTCATAAATCCTAACTCAGAATGATTTAGGAGTATTTCCAGTTATGCTTATGAAGCTTGTGGAATGATCTTTCCAGCGCCGCCGAGTTTGCTCAATTCCGAGTTCGTATGAGTGAGTTATGCCCTTTAGAAGTTGGGCAGTTGGCAGGGAAATCTGTCCGGAAAATTAAGGGCATTTTGGTCTTTTCCCTAGCAATTTCTTTTGAGGTTATATTGTTGAGTTAGGCTGATACTTGGATCATTTTGTTCCATTTTAAGAGAGTGAAAGCTAGGGCTTGAGTGAAGAGAAGAAGAGAAGAAGGAGAAGAAGAAGAGAAGAAGAGGAGATCAACAAGATTCGTCGAGATCATCGTGGATTTTCGTCGGGGGTGATCCCTATCAAGGTATGTGAGCTTTTAGTGTTGGGTGATCCTTTCCCCCACACGCCAAACTCGTTTTACTTTCGAGAAAAGATTGATAGTGTTTGTTGAAGTTGTTGGTTGTATTTGTTGAAGTTTATGGCTGTGTTGGTTGAAGTTTGTGGTTGTGTTGTTGAAGTTTCTTGTTGGTTTGGTGTATGTTTCCGGTGGGGTTTTTGAGTTGAATCTATGGTATATTGAGGGTTTTAATGATTCTAAGCGATTTGGGGAAGAAACCATTCGATTTTAGGTGAAATAAGGTGAGAAAACGAGAAAATAAACTTGCTGAAATTTCTGGGTTGGGGGCCTGGCGCGACGCGCCTGCCAGAGCGCCCCAAACTCCCCTTTGAAGTTTAGGGCCTGGCGCCCCGCGCCACCCATGGCGCCAGGGTCACTTGCCCCATCTTTTTGTCGTCGGTTACCCCGTTTGAGCTCATTTAAAGTGCGCATTCACTCCCTTTCGATTCTAACTACTCTAAGCTACTTCTAAACACCTAAAAGTCATTCCTAACATGATCAAAATCTTGAATTCATAATTCAAATTCAAAGTAGAGTTGAGAGTTATGTTTTGAGAATTCTTTCAAATATTCTAAGGAAATCCCTTTGAGTCTTTGTGAGGAGTCGTCTACAATTTCTAGTAACTTGTTTCAAGACTAAAGCAAGTGAGTAAGAAAATGAGAAGTGTCGTAAACATGAGATCATTACCCTTGAATCTATAATCCAATTCAAGGTGAGTTAGATTCCAATTCACTAGTTTCCAAGTCAAGTGAAATTAGAAGTCAAGCTTAGAGGTTAAGTAAGTCCAAGCAAGTCTTCAAAGCTTTCAAAAGTCTTCATTGAACGTTTTAACTTCATTCTAAGGCTCAAGTTCCAAGTTAAGTATAAGAGTTCCAAGTTAAGTATAGAGTTTCAAGTCAAGTAAAGAGTCTCAAGTTTCAAGCTAAGACATGAGCATAAAGTCGAGTCCATTTTTCCAAAGTTATTAGGGAACTATGTACTTCCCAAAGGAGTCTCTAAATGTTTTTACATTTAAGTAAGAAAGGAACCATGTTTTCCAAAAGGGCCTTTGGGCTAAGTTATGAGTAATTATCTCAATCAAAGAAAGAAGTTAATTTAAAAGCATGAGCCAAAGTATTTTTGGGAGTAGTATTGAGCACCGAATTGGGGGCACGAGTTCATACTAACTCAATTCTCCATAAGAACCATGCGCCAACATGGGACTTGACGTATCATTCTTTTTAGATGATCACGTAAGTTTAGGCTAGTGGATCCACTAAGCAAATTAAGGTCCTATATCACGGCAAGGTATAGGATGGTCCTCGGGCAACGTGAGGTATGATGTTGTATCATCACTAGGGCTCATAGTGGTGGTTGTCGGTTAAAGAACCTCCCACAAAAGTTATATTACTTAACAATAATTAAAGTTGAGTTTGTTATTGTTTTATCATTAACGAGTTAAGTTGTTTACATTGTTTTACAAGCTATTTATGTATTGCATGTGTCTTATTGCTTTACATATTTGAGTTTAGTTGTTCATGAGTCGAACAGAGTCAAGGTAAGTGTTCTCTTGTACTCCTTTCAAGCTTAAGTTGTGGTTCAGCTTTCCAGGTCGCATACTCGTACATTCCATGTACTGATGCCAGTTGGCCTGNGTCGAACAGAGTCAAGGTAAGTGTTCTCTTGTACTCCTTTCAAGCTTAAGTTGTGGTTTAGCTTTCCAGGTCGCATACTCGTACATTTCATGTACTGATGCCAGTTGGCCTGCATCTTGTTATGATGCAGATACAGGTACCCCGGATCAGCATCCTGCACGTCGTTGATCCAGCTGAGCACTCCAGAGTCAGTGGTGAGCCTCCTTGCATTCCGGAGGACTCAATTATTTTGTGTACTTAGTTTTGTTCTAGTAGGATGTTGTGGGGTCTGTCCCAACATCCATCTCAGTATTTTAGAGGCTTCATAGACAGTCAGTCAGTTAGTATTGAGTCTCTTATCTATGTATATATGTAAATATTCTATTTTGAGACTCGAGTTGCCTTTTGTCATGTTATGCATCAGTTAAGTTATTTTATAACCTTTCATTGTATTAAGTGGTGCTGTTGAGTTTAGTTTCCGCTGAGTGAAGAAAGCCAGGCCAAGGGTTCGCCTGGGGCCAGCAATGGTCTCCGGGTGTAGGCTCGGGGCCTGACATGGACGAAATCTGAGTCAAGGGAGGTCTAGAGAAATCTCATAATGAATGGGGATCTAATTATGAATTTGATCACATGAGTGGATAGTCAAGACGTTAAGGAGCCTGTTGTCACGCCCCGAGCCTACACCCTGGGCAGGACTGACACTCAAGAACCATTGTTGGCCCCAAGTAAACCCTTGGCCTTGCTTACTACTCAGTGGAAGATTTCAATAACAAGAAACAGTCTAAAATTATAACTCATGAAGTAACTTAGAATGTCTTAAAAGAACATTCGACTAGCCAAGATGGCAACACAAGATTCAACATAAGCCAATAACAAAATAATGACAATGAACTAACTAACTGTCTATGAAGCCTCTAACAACTTAGATGGACGTCGGGACAAGACCCACGACTTCCTAATGAACTAACTAACAAAGCAATAAAAAAGGGTCCTTCGGAAGCAAGGAGGCTCACCAACAACTCTAAAGATCAACTAGAATCAACGAAGCGTTGAATGCTAATCCTGGATACATGTATCTGCATCATAAAATGATGCAGGCCAAATGGCATTAGTACATTGAATGTACGAGCATGTAAGGTAAATTCTAAACAAAATGTAAGCTTCACTAAAATCTGATAGAAATACTTATCTCAATTTTCTCAACTCATGGATAACTCAACTCAATGCAGAAATAAACAACAGTAAAAGATACATTTTATATAAAGCATTTAAACAGTACATAGCAACTTAATGTAGTGGGGAAATACAATAGCAACTCATTTTATGTATATAATAAAGTAATATAAATTATGTGGGAGTTTCTCTAACCGACAACCATCACTATGAGCTATGTGATGATACAGTGTCTCGCCCACGCTTCCAAAATTGTCCTATAACTTGATGAGATATAGAACGTCTCAACTAAGTGGATCCACTAGTCTATGCTAAAAAGCATTAAGGAATCATCTAAAAAGTATGACCATTTCTGCCCACGTTGGCTACATGGTTTATGGAGACATTAAGTTGTTATGAACTCGTCGCCACATCAGTGCTCAATACTACTCCTAAAATACTCATCTCATATGTTTAAAAACAATAACTCTTTCTGTGGTTCGAGATAATTACTCAAAAACTAGCTTAAAGGCTCTCTTGGAAATCAGTGTTTCTTCTCTTATTTAAATGTGAAAACATTTACTCTTTGGGAATACTTAGTTCTCATATACTCTTTTTGAAGAAATGCACTTCATTTGTTACTCTTATTTAACTCAAAACTCAAGTCTTAAAACAAGATTAAAACATCTAAAGGCTTCTTGAAAAGACTCTAAGAACTTTCTAAACTTGGCTCTTAACTTTCCTTGAATTTGAACTTATGGATTCAAGGTTATGATTCATGTTTATGGATGATTTCTAGGTGTTTTGAAGTCATTTAGAGTAGTTAGAATTGATAGGAAGTGTTAGCACACTTTAGAAGGAAACAAATGGTCTAAACAACAAAAAACGAGTGGGGGAAGGCGACCCTGGCGCACTGCTGACGCGAGGCGCCAGCCCCTGAAGTCTCTGGGTTCTGGAACACTGATGGCGCACCGCCCCAGCTCCTCTAGCGCATTGGGGGTGCTTCACCCCATACCATCTAGCGCATCTGGAGCGCGTCGTCCCAGCCCCCTCCCTAGAACTTTCTGACTAATTTTTCTTCTTGTTCTCTGACCTTAATTCGATTAGATTTGATTTTTTTCTTAACTTCTCTTTAGATTCCGTTACCCAATACATGTACCCAAGAATATACTCAAAAACAACTCTCAAAATCAACACGATTATCTCAAGTAACTCATCAATCCCATCCTAATTGAAGAATAAAAGCAATTTCAAGAACACAAATCAAGAACATCAAACCTTCAACTTTTTAGGATGAAATTACGCTGAAATTAACATGATTGCCTTGTGGGTGAATGAACTCAATGATATGTGAACTCACATACCTCTTAGGGATAAAACCCTTGGCAAAATCCGAAATCAAATCTGCAAGAACTCGACACAATTTAGGCCTTTCTCCTATTTTCTCTTCTTGAACTCTTTTCTAAAACCCTAAAGTGAATTAGTATTGATATTGCACTTGCTATTTCTTTGTTGAGTACAGGGCATTTTCAGGTGGCTACTGACAAATCTCAGTTAGGAGACTATTGAGCATGACCGGGTGAGCCAGTTCTTTAGGCTGCCATGGATCTTTCTTGTTTAAGTCCACTCTTCCGAACTCAGAGTATTGGTTTAAGTTGTTTTGTTTAGTTTTTGGAGTTGCGCCCCCTTTTCTTAGACTTGTTAGTTAATCAGAGTTTTGGTACAATGACTTTCAGTTCTAGGGGTTAAATTTCCGCATTAGTTATTTTGTTAAACCTTCGGAGTTTATGGGGAATCCATAATTTCTTTTAGTCATTTAAACATGCTTCCGTATCTTTAAATGTTTAGTTTGTAGTTAATTGCTTAGTTGGATTGTAGTAATGGTTCTCCCACCGAATGGTTTGCGTGGGTGCCAATCACGATGGTCTGGTGGTGATAAAGTTGGTATCAGAGTCCTAGGTTCGTTGATCTCGTTGTACCAAAACGAGTCTAGTCGACTCTTATGGAACGGTACAGAGACATCTATATTTTTTTTCGAGAGGCTATAGGACTTTAGGAAATTTCTCTGTCTTATTCTCATTTTGTGCTATAACTTAATTCCAATTGATATCTAGTGATCCAACTTGGTATCTAATCTTGTTTACTCTTCTATCCGCATATAGTTAACACCTGATACAACGACGTTAGGCTTGTAGCCCCCATCAATGAGCCAATAGAGGAGTCCGCAGCCAGAGGTCGTGATCGAGGCAAGGGCAGGGGAAGAGTAAGGGGCAGAGGCCGAGGAAGAGTGGTATCCGCTAGGGGTGGAGCCTCAGGTAAGAATGTCTCTAGGGAAGAGGCCCCTCCTGCACCTCAAGAAGAGGTATAAGAAAATATGGAGGTTGAGGACGAAGAGGATGTTGGACCAGAGGAGGGTGTACTGGATGGGAATACCGGCGTTCCTCCATTAGACCTAGTGTTAGCTCAGTGGATCATGTCTTTTTTGAAGGGTTTGGTCGGCCCTATATTCATTCCCACAGTGCAAGTTGCTCAACCTTCGATCAGTCGCCCAGTTACTTTTACTATTCCCAGAGTGCATGGAGCATTAGGCACTGATGTCTTCTTCCGTCCCCTATTGGGTCTTGCGATGACTGGTACTGAGTATGAGATGTTGACTAACTTCTGAAGTTGAAGTCGCCTGTGTTCCATGGCTCTAAGAGTGGGGATGCCTACGAATTCATTTTGGCTTGCTATGAGAGACTTCACATGTTGGGCATTGTACATCAGCATGGAGTAAAGTATGTGACCTTCCAGCTTCAAGGTGAGGCTAAGCAGTGGTAGAGGGCCTATGTGGAATGCAAATCATCGGTTTTTCCCCCACTTAGTTGGACGCAGTTCCAGGCTCTGTTCTTGGAGAAGTATGTGCCCTGGACTTTGAGGGATCGTAAGACAGATGAGTTTATGGCTTTGGAGAAAGGTGGTATGATTGTAGTTTCCTATGAAGCGAAGTTCCATGCCTTTTCAAGATATGCTACTCAGTTGGTAACTTCAGAGGAGGAAAGGATTCGTCTGTTCGTCAAAGGATTAAACTCTGAGTTACTGGTATTGTATGTTCACATGACCTCTGCAGGTAAAAGTTTCAATGAAGTGACATAATTTGTAAAGAAAGTGGAAGGAGTTCGACGTGATGGGTATGTTAAGGCTTTAGCTAAAAAGCCCAAGAGCATAAGTAACTTTCATGGTTCCTACTCCAGAGGTTCAGGTAGGCCGACACTTGCAGCTCGACCAATTCAGTCAGCCATGCCCACATCTATAGTTGGTTACTCGGGAACTCCACAGCAGAATCTTATTCAGGATAGTTAAGGATCCGCACTTGTGTCAGGTAGCATACCATCTTTTGACCGCAGTTGCTACAATTGTGGAGAACCTGGGCATATGATGAGAGATTGTCCCCATCTGCGAATGTCTTACCCCGTGCAGCAGCAGACCAGAGCAGTGGTACCAGCGGGTAGTTGTAATAATGGTAGAGGGCATCCATAAGGTGGGTGAGAAGGAAATCAGGGAGGTCGTGGGAGGCCGGGGAAATGGTAATGCAGGTAGAGGAGCAGTACAGCCACGTAAGGAGGTCGAACGTCAAGATGACAATGCTCAATGTTAATCCTTTTCGGGTAAGACCGAGGCTGAGGCATCTGATGTAGTGATCACAGGTACTATTCTTATCTGTGATTGGATGGGTACTGTCTTGTTTGATTCGGGTTCTACTTATTCATATGTGTCAGTTCAGTTTGCCTTGGGATTTGATATGGTTTGTGATGTACTTGACGTCCCCATCCATGTTTCTACCCCAATTAGAGAGTTTGTCATAGTCACATATGTGTATCGTGATTGTCTTAAATTGTTTATGGGTTTTCAGACTTGGGCTGACTTGGTTATTTTGGACATGACTGACTTTTATATAATCTTAGTCATGACTTGGTTATCCCTATTTTATTGTGCTTAATTGTAATGCTAAGTTTGTGACTCTAGAGATCCCGAGTAGGGAAAAGTTAAAGTGGGAAGGGGTGTACAAGCCTAAGCCAGCTAAGGTCATATCCTCCATTCGGGCTAGAAAACTGGTGGGGTAGGGGTGTTTGGCATATTTGGCTCATATTCGGGATGTTGAGACTGAGTCTCCTTCTATTGAGTCTATTCTTGTAGTATCTGAATTTAAGGAAGTTTTCCCCACTTATCTGCCTGGTATGCCTCCTCATAGAGATATAAATTTCTGCATTGACTTGGAACCGAGCACTCGCCCCATTTCCATTCCCCTTATCGCATGGCTCCGGCAGAACTAAGAAAGCTTAAAGCTCAAATCCAGGAGCTTCTTGATAAAGGTTTCATCCGTCCTAGTGCTTCCCCGTGGGGTTCTTCTGTCTTGTTTGTTAAGAAAAATGATGGCAGTATGAGGATGTGCACAGACTATCGGTAGTTGAATAGGGACACCATTCGAAATAAATATCCATTTCCTTGGATAGATAATCTTTTTGACCAATTGCAAGGTGCTTCAGTTTTCTCTAAGATTGATCTAAGGTTTGGCTACCATCAGTTAAAGATTAGGCATGAAGATGTGCCCAAAATGACATTCAGGACCCACTATGGGCACTATGAGTTTTTAGTGATGTCGTTTGGATTTACCAATACGCCTGCAGCCTTCATGAGTTTGATGAATGGTGTGTTTAAATCATTCTTGGATTCTTATGTTATCGTCTTTATTGATGACATTTTGGTTTATTCAAAAAGTAAGGAAGAGCATGTCGACAATCTCCGTATTGTTTTGGGTGTTCTTGGGAAACAAGAATTGTATGCCAAATTTTCCAAGTGTGAATTCTGGTTGACTTCAATTACTTTTTTGAGGCATGTGGTTTCAAATAAAGGGGAAATGGTAGATCCCCAAAAGATTGAAGCGGTTAAGAATTGGGTTCGACCTAGCTCTATAACTGAAGTTAGGAGTTCTATGGGGCTCGGTAGCTACTATCGTCGATTTGTGAACAACTTTGCTTCCATTGCCACACATTTGACAAGGCTGGCTAAAAATGAGGTGTCTTTCGAGTGGACAGACAAATGTGAGGAGAGCTTTCAGAAACTCAAGACTCTTCTGATCACAACACGTATTCTAACTCTTCCAGTTAAAGGTAAAGATTTCATTATTTATTGTGATGATTCACATTCGGGCTTGGGTGTTGTGTTAATGCAAGAAAAAATGTCATAGCTTATGCATCGCGTCAACTGAAGGTGCATGAGATAAATTAACCGACACATAATTTGGTGTTGGCAGCAGTAGTGTTTTCTCTCAAGATTTGGCGGTATTACCTTTATGCTGTCAAGTGTGATGTTTACTGATCATCGTAGTCTACAACATGTATTCACTCAAAAGGACTTGAATTTGAGGTAGATGAGGTGGATGGAGTTACTCAAGGATTATAATGTTACCATTTAGTATCGTCTGGGTAAGGCTATTGTGGTGGCAAACGTACTAAGTCGAAAGACGGTAAGTATGAGTAGCTTAGCTTGCTTGGATGTGTCCAAGCGACCTTTGGCCAAGGAGATTCAGACTTTGGAGTCTAAGTCCATACAGTTGGGCCTCTCAAAGAAAAGTGGAGTGTTAGCTAGCATTGAGATTAGTCCCACTTTTATTGAGGAGATCAAGGCCAAGTAGTTTGAGGATTAGAGTTTGAATGAGCTTAGAAAGAAGACAATGTCTGGTAAGGCACAAGATGTGGTTCTTGATGCGGGAGGTATGCTTAGTTTTAAGGGGAGAATTTGTGTTCTTCGAGTGGTTGACTTGATTAAGAAAATATTGATAGAATCACATGGTTTGCGGTATTCCATTCATCCGGGTGTGACCAAGATGTACCGAGATTTGAAACACCTTTATTGGTGGCTTGTATGAAGAAAAACATAGCTGAGTTTGTGGCTAAGTGCCAAAATTGTCAGCAAGTAAAGTATGAGCACCAAAGGCCTGTAGGTTTGTTTCAGCTAATGCCAATTCCGAAATGAAAGTGGGAGAGGCTAGCTATAGATTTCGTAGTTGGTCTTCCTAATACCTTAGGAAAGTTTGATTCCATTTGGGTAGTGGTTGACCGACTGACTAAATTAGCCCATTTTATTCCAGTCAGAGTAGACTATAATGCTCAGTAGTTGGCTAAAGTTTATGTGAAAGAGATAGCATGGGGTCCCCCCTTCTATCATCTCAAACCGTGGTACGCAGTTCACATCCAAGTTTTGGGGAAAATTACATGAGGGGTTGGGAACTAAACTCACTTTCAGCACAGCTTTCCATCCACAGACGGACGGGCAGTCATAGAGAACGTCAATTCAAGTGTTAGAGGACATGTTGAGGGCATGTGTGATTGACTTTGGAGGACATTGGGATAAGTTCCTACTGTTGTGTGAGTTCTTTTATAATAACAATTACCACTCCAACATTGACATGGCACCGTTCGAGGCACTTTATGGAAGGGGATGTAGATAACCCATATGGTGGTTTAAGGCTGGAGATGTAAAACTTTTGGGGATTGATTTGGTGAAAGATGTTCAAGATAAGGTGAGAAGTATCCAAGCTAAGCTTCTAGCAGCCTAGAGTCGACAGAAAAAGTATGCAGATGGTAAGGTAAGGGACATGATATTTCAGGCTGGTGGTGATGAGATTCGGAAAGAAGGGAAAGCGTAGTCCTCGATACATCAGACCATTTGAGATTATTTATTGTGTAGGGCCAGTGGCTTATAGGTTGGCTTTACCGCCTAGCCTATCAGGGGTCCATCCAGTGTTTCATGTGTCTATGTTGAAAAAGTATCATGGTGACGGAGAGTAAATCATAAAGTGGGACTCAGTTCTGTTAAACAAAACCCTTCAATATGAGGAGGAACCAGTTGCAATTCTTGATCGCGATGTCCGGAAGATGAGAACCAGGGAGATAAAGTCTGTGAAAGTTCAATGGAAGCATCGTCCAATTGAGGAAGATACTTAGGAAACTGAGAAGGACATGCGAGACAAGTATCCCAGTTATTCGGCAACTCAGGTACCACTGTACTCTTGCTTTAACCCTCTTCTCTTAGTTGTCACTTGGGGATGAATGATGGACAAATTGGTATCTATTATAACAACATGTTTCCATCGTTATGGAAAAGGCAATGGGGAAGGATTTTGGGCCAGAAAACTTTTTTTGTAGTAACTTGGAAGTTCTAGCCTAGGCCAGACTTGGACGAAATCTGAGTCAGGGGAGGTCTAGAGAAATCTGGTAATAAATGGGGGATCTAATTATGAATTTGATCACATGAGTGGATAGCCAAGACATTAAGGAGCATGTACGGCTTCACGAAATCGAATTTGGGCGAGTAGAACTCTCAAAACTGAGCTTGGTGTGAAAGGATAGTTTCTTAACGTCAAGGGTTAAAGGTGTGTTGTGAAATGGGAGTTTGGAACTCAAATTCTGAGCTTCTATCTCCATTCAAGCCGCCGGGGCGGGATTATTCCTGCCAGGGCGGGGCCGCTGTGGTGGGACAGTCGTGAACTTAAGTCGGGAAAAACCCCAAAATCGTTATTTTCTGTAAAACTTCATTCTTGAGAACTAGGAAACGACCCAGGGCGATTCTTGACAATTTTTCACGATTTCTAGCTCTAAAAGTAGGTTAATTACTCCCCCAATCCGTATTTCGATTCCTAGAACTTAGATCTTGGGTAAATATTATGGGGGGAGGGTTTTGGTCTGAAGTTAATAGTGGGAAAAGCCCTAGTTGAACATTAGTATCATGGGTTTGGTCTTGGGTTATTAAGTTTGTTATAATCTAGGTAAATTAGACCTTGTTTATTGATCCTTTTGTAATTACTCATTTGTAGACCAATAACAAGCGAAAAGAATCCAAAAAGGGAAGGCTCAAGTGTCTTAGGAGGATTCAAGCTTGGTTTCGAGGTAAGTGATGGCTTGATTTCCTCTTGTGTGATATATGCCGGATAATTTCTTCATTCTATGTGTGCATGTATGTGAATAGGGAAATGTGAATCAAATCTAATGAAATGATTATGTGTGCACAATACATGTCATGAACTTATTACTTGATTGTATGACTATGAGTATTGTTCATTGTGGGTGTGATTGTGACTGTGGTTGTGCTAACTAGATCGGGTGTCACGTTCCGACACATACATTGAATCGGGTGTCACGTTTTGTCACATATATTGGACCGGGTGTCACGTTCTGACACATACATTGGATCGAGTGTCACGTTCCGATACACTAACAATTTGGGATGGATTCCATGACAGAACTACTTGTGATTATTATGTTTATGTCTATATATCATTGATAATGGGAGATTTTTATGTTTCTCTAAAATGATAACTGAACTGTATTCTGTATATGTGTGCTTACTGTGTCGTAATTGTTCATTGTATATTATGTTTATGGGTGTAGCTGTGTGATCCTACCAGTACATTGTGTTTTGTGTACTGATACTGCACTTGTTCTTTCTTTGTTGAGTACAGGGTATCTTCAGGCAGCTACTGACAGACCTCAGTCAGGAGACTATTGAGCGTGACCGGATTCAGCGGGTGAGCCACTTCTTTCAGGCTGCCATGAATCTATTTTGCTTAAGTCCACTCTTTTCAGACTCAAACTATTGGTTTAGGCTGTTTTGTTTAGTTTTTGGGGTTGCGCCCCCTTTTCTTAGACTTGTTAGTTAATCAGAGTTTTGGTACAATGACTTTCAATTCTAGGGGTTGAATTTTTGCATTAGTTATTTTTTAGATCTTCGGAGTTTATGGAAACTCCGCAATTTCTTTTAGTCATTTAAACTTGTTTTCGTATCTTTAAATGCTTAGTTTTCTGTTAATTGCTTATTGGGTTGTAGTAATAGTTCTCCCACCGAAGGGTTAGTGTGGATGTCAATCATGACGGTCTGGATTGTGACATAGACATTCATAAAACCTCATTTGTCCTCTTATAATATTACTTGATGCAACCACGAGTAAAACATTTAATCCAAACTTCTAAAATTGTTGTGCATGTGAAAAAAATTCTTGAGCTTGTACTATTTTTCTAATTAAAACCGATCCGTTCGTGAGCTAGGTTTAGTTATTTCACTAAGAAATACTAATAAAAGATAAACAAAGGGACACAGACGCAAAATCTTAAATAGTTTCAACTCTTAACCTCATCTATAGAATTGTAACTACATGAATTTACTAATAGCAAGAATAAAGTTATTGTAATTTTCTCTTTTGAGTTAGCTAGTTGGGTATGACTAGTTATGATTTTATAATGTTAACTTTTGTTGATTAATACAAAAATTATTTACCAAAAAAGGAATAACACTATAACAAAAGAGACATGTAGTGGTAATAGATTGTTATTAGATACTACTACAAAAATATTTATTGGCAATTGAGTAAATGTCATTGCATTCATAGTCACTAAAAACTGTAACGATATTTATAGAGTGTTGGTACTAAATACGCATATTTATTATTGCCGCTAAATATAATATAACAATGATTATATTATTTTCTTTAAATCTTTTGTTTGTTGTAGTGTAAATAGATTGATTCTTGACAAAGCTTACATAATAAGAAGATAGATAGGACAAATATAAGATTTTTTTCATTCTAATCTTAGCATATATAAAACTTTGCTAGAAAGACATAAAAGAAAGTGAAAATTTAGAGGATAAAGTAACTCTGAGTTTCAAGAAATTAAAGGAAGGAACTTTAAAATGTAAGTAAAGCTCTAATAAAGGTGAAAGAGGGAATAAGACCCTTTTGGATCCATGAGAAACCACACCAAAGCCACAAAATCCACACATATAATATGAGAAGGAATGAAAACAAAATACTAGATAGATTCTTGGAGCTATTTTAATATTTTTATTTCAGAATAAAATATGATTCATACCTACAAAGAGTGTATACTAAATTCAAAAAATGAAATTTGAAACAGATTGAATCATGAGAATATCAAGACCTTTTTGTAGACACGTGATTTTTAACCCTTTCTGAGTTTCATTCTATTGTTTAGCTTTAAAAATATATTTTTATAACTTTATTTATTTTAATTTTAATTTCATTTTAAGTGGATTTTACTTGAGAAAATTTAAAACCACAATAATAGTCGTATTTTTATTAGACTATACTCCTTTTTTTTATTTGCAAGAAAACTGAAAGATTACAAAAAAAATATCTTCTTTGAATTTTCTCATATTTAATATTTAGGTAATATTATATTGTGGGTTATTTTAAAATTAAATAAAAAAGATTGAACCCAATAGAAAGTTACCACATACCAAATTCTATTCCAATTTTAATCTAAAGCATATTTCATTGCAAATTGAGAATATTCCACTTTTCCCTCCCAATTATTTTAGTCTTATCCAAAATTCATAAGGGTATTTTAGAAAGATTAGAATAAAAATAGACCACATGTTACCCTAAACCTAGTCTATAAAATAAAAATAAAAATGACTCAAGGACCTAGAGGAAGAGCCACCGCAGCAACTGGAAAAAGGAAAAATATATTATCTAAAAAAGGGAGCTGCAACCTTCTCTTCTCATTGAAACCATTCTTATCCTTTCATGATCTTTCACCATCTAAAAGAATTAATCATCTAACCATTGCGTTGCTAGTTTTAGCTATCATATTACCTTGAAATAACCCCAAAAAATCAGTCACTGATCTCCACCAAAACAATCATTTTTCTCTCCCCTATTGCACCACCGTTATCCTCTGCTAAGTACCTTTAAAATGTCGCTTCAGCCGGTGTCATAAAGGGTGTCAAAGTTTTTTATTCGATGTTGCCGTCAGGATATTTTGTGCAAGCATTCGTTCAAGCTTTTTAATTCAAAGTTCTTCTATATAAGGTACATTTCTCAATCTATATAGTATTTTATATTCTTACAGTTCATTGAACTATCTTAAGTGTGTTGAATAAGTGTTTATTTGCTATTGAAAAAATGTTTAAGATGCACTACATATCAATTAAAATTGATAGACCTTGTTGTCTTGTTTTGTATAGATTCTTATCGGATATGAAGGTGGACGGTAAGATAAATGAGTTAATCACTACAACCTCCTAGTAAATAGAATTTGGGTCCAAACATTCGTTTAAGGTCCCACTAATGTGTAAATGAATGAAGAGGGACAAATTGATTATCTCAAAATAGTAAAGTAAATGCTCCAAGCATTAAGCCCTAATCAAGACACGGATAATCTAAATTGAGATAGCAATTTTGCGTCTTTGATAAAGACAATTAATAAAATATTATTTACAACTTGACGGAGTAGTAAGTATTAATATATGACTTTAGATGTGTACAATAAGTTAAAAATTTTGCATGAAGAATTAATTTAATATAAAAAAGATTTATATATTGAAATACTGAAATATTTAAAAAGCGAACCATTTTATTCTTACCATAACTTTTAAGATTCCTTAATTTGTGAAATATATTTTCCTCTTACTTTATAATTTACAATTCCTTAACTATTAATTTTGCTAATACCACTTACCATATATTATGTGATTCAACTCCTTGTATTAGTAGAACATTATTTATCCTGCAATGAACTTTTATCTTGAATTAGTAAAATATATTATCCAAGAGTTAATTCATAATGAGGGCACTAAAAATATATCATCCTAGTGGAGATCGTAAGTTTGTGTCTTAGATAAAGATAATTAATAACATTTTGTTGGCGTATATGAGTCCACCACAAGTCCAAATATCAGGTCCCTTGGCATAACCATTTAATAGAATGTAGAAGTTAGATGTTAAAGGTAAAAGGCACAAAGTATTTATGTGAAAACCTCTTTCTTGGAAGGAGCAAAAACCACGATCTTCATTACAGGATTTCTCCGTGCTCCACTAACTTTAACCAACTTGTAATTACATAGTCGAGTAATTACAAAGGATTAAACTGTTAATCCTACCAACCTTGTCACAAATCTATTACAAGACTAGTGCAGTAACTCTACCACCCACACATCAACTCGCTCTAGTTGACTCTCTTAGGTAACTCTACTCAAGAAAACACCAAATAAATGATGAAAGGAAACTTGACTAAACTATTGATGATTTGAAAACTCTAGTTAATCCAATTCGATTATAAGACTTGGACAAGAAAATTATCTACTATCCTTGATAAGTTAGGAGTAAATTTGCAATATAAGAATACAATAGATAAAATTTAGAATACAACTAAAGATGTGGCAACACTCGATTAGGTTCCTTGTTGAGCATTAACAATGTTTTTCTTTGGAATGACTTTTGATTTTTTAGATAAATTTATTTGCAAATATTAGGTTTTGATAATGTCACTTATTATTCCTTTTATATGAGAGATAAAAATCTAGGATACGTGCTATTAGTCAAGATTGGTCTATTTATGCAGTGCCTAAGATACAGTGCCCACCAAAGCCTGAAGAAAGTACAATTTAATAGTTGTACACAATTCAATATTTGTAGGTCAAAACATTTGCAAAGCAACTTATATGGTTCTATTGATGGACAATTTAAACTTCTTCATCAAGGGTTTTTTATTTTTAAGTGAACATGTAATGTTGTTATTACTCTCTATGCCACTTGTTGGGTTTTAAAAGGTGTGAATGGAAAATGAAGAGTTGCGACTTTTATGAAGAGTTGTGACTTTGATGAAAAGTTGCTACTTTTATGAAGAGTTGCGACTTTTATGAAAAGTTGCGACTTCATGAAAAAGTTGTTACTTTTATGAAAAGTTGTGACTTTTATGAAAGGTGGTGATCTTTCCGAAAGATTGTGACTTTTCCAAAGGTTTGTGACCTTTCCGGTAAGGCACAATAAGAACATTTTCACACTACCCTTTGTTTTCTATAAATTGAGGAATTTCCTCTCATTTTAAAAAAACAGAATTTTTCTGGACTTCTTCTACTACTAAATCTAGTATTCTAAGTGTACTTTACTGCCGTTGAGTGGCTCGCTGACACCAATGTTTTGGGTATCAATACACTGGTGATTGAGATCATTCTATCCTGGGAGGACATATTCCAAATCAAACCTCGGATACTAGAGGGGAATAATTTCCTTAAGGGGACACTGTGCATTCAGTGGGCTTGATCTTCTTTCTGTTTTTCCAGATTCTGGTATGTGTTACAGATTTTAAATTTGTGAATTAATTTATGTTCTTCTGTTCTTCACTAGTTCATTGAACTTTGTTAACTTCGTGTTTCTGCAAAGTTTGTTGGAATTAGTAAGATTCTTTAAACACGTATTGACAACAATTCTTCTTTAAGGAAAAATATTTCGTATATTTTTTCTAATCTATTTCTAATTCTAGTTTCTCTACTAGTTTTAATTTTCTAGTTGTGAAAATGTTCTTAAACTTTATTGTGTTTTACCAAGTTCTTCAAAGTTTTGTTCTAAGTATCTTAGGAATACAAGACGAATAACACCACTATGTCTTTCTTCCTCAGACTCTTTCCTATTGATCACTTCATATTCACCACAAACATTTTCATCTTCATCATCATAAATAATAATGTTGTTATTATCTGGTTCTTCATCATCAAGAATCAATTCATCATCATCTCCTGATTGCATTATCATGTTAAATATTCTATTTTTGTACTTCTAAAACTCAGTAGGATACTTTAATGCACGAACAATGATTTAAGCTTCGGTCGAATTGAATATATCACTAGGCTTCTTCTCTATGGATGAAGAATTAATTAACATGCTATCGATCTCCACTCATCTTACACTCTAACAAGTAAAACAGTAATAAGGAGAAAATGTATTGAGGGACTTAAAAGTTTATCCAGTCCCTCGCTTATGTACACCTTGTTCTTGGATTTTTAAAAATTCATTCGTGTGTAAGAAGAATAGAAATCAAAAGTATGTTAATGAATTCATTCTCCACAGGGAAAAAACCTGTTGAAATATTCGAGTTGTTTCAATATTCTATCATTGCTTGTGCATTAAAACATCTTTCAAAGTTTGAGAAATGAAAAAATAGAATATTCAATATGATAATGCAACTCAGAGACGATGATGACTTAATTAATGATGATGAAGAAGAAGATGACAATAGTACTACTCTTTATTATGATGAAAATGATAGTGTTTCTGATGAAGATAAAGTGATCAAGAATGAAGAGCCCGAGAAAGAAAAATAGATTGGCGTAGAGGGCAACTACAATGTTACTTGTTCTACAAATATGAAATCCTTGATGAAGAATGTTAAATTTTTCATGAAGAAAACTATGAAAGTCGCTCTTCTAAAGGTACAAAACAATTGCGATACAATTAAAGGAACAATGAAAAACATCACCATAGAGTTAAAGAAAGCATTCGAGATTGACTTTGTTCTACAATTGAATGTTGTTGATAAAAAAGGAACACTAAGAAAGAGGATATTAGTGAACATGTCCAGCGAACGTGTAGAAGTTTCTCTTTCTCATGTAAGACAACTTTATTCTAAGTTATTTTTTTTCAAAAAGCAGTGTGCAACAGAGTGACATAGGTAATTTTAAGAAGATGGAGACTGACCAACATATTCAACACAAAAAACTTGATAGTGAATAGAAAAAGAGAACAATAGATCAATCGCTATACAACATCGGAATCTTAATACAGGATCACCAACAAAAGAGTGCACATGTCACGACCAAAAAATAGATGTGATGACACTTGCCTTATCCAACCAAGAAAGTTCAACCTAAAACCTAAATATAAGAATAATGTGGAAGTAAAATAGAACTAAATACTATCATAATCTCAACAATGCGGAAACATAACATAACTAAATTATAACCCCAAAAATATGGTTCTCACATGTAAAAGCCACTAAGTATTACAATAGATTCAAGAAGTAAAAGTCTGAATGTCCTTATTTCTATAATAGTACAAGAACATACTGAAAGTGGAAGAGGAGTATACAGAGATGACAAACAACTACTTCACAACTCTCCACAGTAAGCGTAAGACGTAGAAGAAAAGCAGGAGTAATCACAAAGATCCAAGCTCGTAATCTACACAAGGGTTGTAATAAGGGAATGAGTACCAACGACACGGTTAACTCAAAGTAAAGCAATATAGAATTCATATAATCCTAACACTTAATCGAACATCCACAACTACAACCTTCACAAAATCAGCAAAACATAATTGTTCACATTTAATATAGCACATAGAATGTATAACAACGACCCAATGTATACATGTGACCATTACAGAGTATCATATCCATCAATCAAAATTTCCATCAATAGGCACTCACAAGGTTTAGAAACGGTAATGATGTGCAATGCAATGAAATGAAATTTTAATTATAGTGATGCACGTCTGTGCTAACGATACACATCTATTGAGACTCGTCGTAAACCACGGGGGACTCATAAAGTCCATGTATCCGTTGGAACCATTTCGCTTCGGCACATATCAATTGCCAGAAATATTTCACTTCGGCATCACAAGAACAATTTTCCTTCGGCGCATATCAATAGATCTTATCACAGTGTTTCTAAACCAATGCAAAGAGGTATGCTCACATAAATAAATAAGGAGATTAAAAATTACTAATTACAATCCATATCCACACAATCATGATACATTATCAATAGAGAATTAATTAAACAATTCGAATTATCCAAAACACATCATACATTAATATACCATCAAGTTGCCTTTTTATTTCCCTTATTTATAATTAGTCATTCAAAATGATCATTTTACCACAAATATCAAACTACTCACCAAATCCAATTACTCTCCGTACACATAATATGAAAAGTACGAGATTCTATATTCTTAACAAAGGTTAAGACCTTCAGTTTCCTCAAAAAAATAAACAATCGCTGGTAGTTGAGCATTCATTTTCCATTGGGTCTCTAAGTTACCACAATCTATTCGAATGAGTAATCACAATAAGAATCCAAAACTAACAACACCAATATGAAAGATTTTTTAAAATTGGGTCAAATTGACCCAAAAATCCATTTCTGAAAAACCTAGAGTTAAATTTTGAAATTCTTTTAAAATCATGTGACCCGAAGAATTTTGAAATGATTAGTGAAAACAACACCAAAAACGGAGTTGAAATGAATCTTAAATCACCATTTTAACCAAACTTTATGCTCTTGAAAACCTCCAACTTTGAAGATCTAAATCCCTAAATTGATGTTTAAAATCATGAATAATAAATGGAAATAAAGATTTAGGGTCACAAATACTTACCCAAATATCTTATCTAAAAGTAACCTTGAAATCGCCTCTACCAAGCTTTACATGATCGCGAAGCACAGACAAATGAATTTGTGTGATTGCGACGGACCACACGTGATCACGATACACCATAAAATGACTCTACGTGATCATGAGAGAAAGTCCCACAACCGTGATGAAAAAACACTGGCACTAGAACACAACAACATCAACAATTCACACAAGATACAAAATCATCGAATGAACCCTCAAGGTTCGTTCGAACTCCAAATACATAAATTAGATATGCTACCTAACTAAACCCAACTTTCCACACTCAATGGAACCATCAAAACATGGATCTAAGGTCTCCTTGATCTGATACTCGTGAAAGTCGCAATAAACTAATTTAACACTCAAAAATACAAAATTTCCCTCGAAACCTCGAAAAATTCAACCAAGACATCACGTAGACCTAAAATCATCCCCGAATCCAATGAAATTGTCAGAAATGCATTCAAGCTCCAAATGTTGACCAAATTCAGCTCAAGGTCTAAATTTACTTAAACTTCCAACTCAAGGCCTCGATTCCATACGAAAACTCTAAAATAGAAAAAAAACTCCTAGAAAAAAATTCACATTCCGAAGCTGATGGAATTGATGAAATTCCATTCCTACACTTGAAACTCTATTTTTTTTTTTTTTACCAAAAACCACTTTTAACAACTTTGTCATCATTGGCCTTTTCATAACGACCGGGACAAATTGTTACAGTATTGAGATTTGAATTTTGAATATGAAAAAAAATCATGGTTTGGGCGATTGAGTTTTACATTTTGGGAATTCAAAAGTTGAGGTCTTAGTGTAGGTATTGAACATCGAGTGAAAAAAAAGTGTGAACATTTATTTGAAATTTGAAACATTGCGAGCAACAACAAAAATTTCTACATAAGGGATTGTAATATTTGAATCGTCACTTCATTAAGATGAAATCATGAACTGTAAGCTTGAAAATTATAAAACTGATAGGTCATGTTGGACGGATTTAGTTATAATTCATTGTTTAAGTCATGATAACTCATTGTTTAACTTATGTTAACTTATCTTAAAACTCAGAGTACCTCAATTTGGGCAGAGTTGGGTAATGACCCAATTATTACTTAAGATCATCTTGACCGGCCATATATATATGTATATATGTGGAATCAATTTTAAATGTGTTTAAATGTGCATGAATTATGTAATAAAAATGGAATTAAGTAACATAGATGATGAAAATGATATGATATCAATGCACACCACTCATTTACTTAATAGGTGATTTTAAATTGATCTAACCTTTAGACTTATCCGATTGAACTACTATGAAATAGTTTAATTAATAGGCATAATATATAAACATAATCATTAACTTGACTTTAGCGGATAACTATGCCCTCTAAAGTGTGCATAAGTAGGCACTTAAATTTGTGTAAAATTGAACAAGTAGACACACGTGTCCTACATGACATAATACACGTAGGACACAAAATTGTCATGTAGGACGAATGTGTCCATTTGTTCAATTTTATACAAGTTTAAATGCATACTTGTACACACCTAATGTTAAATTTCATAATTGTCAGTTGACGTTAAGTATTATGTATTATGCCTAATTAATACTATGTCTTCTCTTCAAATGGATTATGGAAGTCCAAAAGCAAGATATGCAGTAATAGTATCAATTTCACTAGTTCTCATTCTTTATTTAGGGAAGAAATAATGATTATTTTTTTTGCCTTACATATTACAAATTGTAGTAGTACATTGTTAGCTGCTTTGCGTGTGTCTCGGTACCATCATCTCCATATTTTTTTAGGTTTATGTAGAACAATAATTATATGTTTAATTTTTTGTTATTTACTGTAATTGACATTTGACACATTAATTATAGTATAATTTCTTGATGGAAACATCCATGTAAAAAATTCAATGAAGAAAAAGGTGAACCTCATTCAAAAAGTTATAAATTTGAAGCAGATTTTAATAGGAGTACGTCAAGAATATTTGTAAAGCCCACACAATTTTGCTCTTCGGATAAACTGGTGTACACTATGTTATAACCGTGTCTAAACGTGTAATACACGTGCAAAGCACAAAACTTAGCTAAAAGGAAATTATCTCATTCAACAAGTAGTTCCTTAAGCATATTCAATTACATAAAAACCAATCAAAATTTCAAAGTAGCTATAGATGGAAGTGGAACATAGAAGTTCCTCAACTTTATTACACACTCATTCACTTCATTAATTAATTTCTTCACCATAGTCAACACCTCTTAGTTCAACTTCCTGCAGTTTACCCTAATCTGACCTTGATTCCCAGTTAATGGCTTGATATTACCCATCTTAATCATAGAATTAGCAAAATCTTTAGAGAAAATCCAAGGATTTGTGCTATAAGTGTTAACAAGATTATCCGTTCGACCACCACTAAACAATTCTTGATCAGAGTGCAAAAGCCCTTTCTTTGCTACCAAATTAATGAAATATTTTGTGTCGAAAAATGATGGAGTCTGATCAAGTGGTGCAAGATTTGAATCACCTCCTGTTCTTGGACAACTAGATTGTCTTTGTTTTGCAAATTTTGAATCAATGCTATTAGTCTCATTGTAAATGCGATTCCTGAAAGTGAAACACTGAGCAAACCCTAATGTGTGTCCACCGGAGAGTGCAACGAGATCTTTTTCATTCAATCCTTGATTCTTGAAATTGTTGATTAGTGAAGATAAGTCCATAAATGGAGATGGAATGTCATTGTTGGCTTGTGTTCTGCTGGCTGTGGTTGAATCCCTTCTTCCTAATTGCACTTGCCATGATGGTCCTCCTAACTATATAGAAAATTTAGAATTACTTTGTTAGTATCATGAGAGGAGTATATATAGAAATTAACTTTCTATACGTGGATGTTAAAAAAGAATTTTTATACTATCGTGTCACTATTCATAATTAATGAATTAGTCATTTACTTGGAAAATAAGGTATGTGATGTGTAAGAGAAAACTATATTGTCAATGTATATAAGTTAAAATTGTTCTGTGTATTGATTCACATATTGTGCAATAAGTTATAAATTGTGTCTTAAACTAGCATTATGGAGGATGTTATACTTTCATTTGAGAACATTAAGTTCTCCGTGTGGTAATTTCAATGCTTACTTTGACCACAAAGTATTGTAGTTAAATATAACAAAATCATGATGATATCACAAACAATATTTCATTAGTTTAAAAATATTTAAACTTCGAAAGTTGATATAAGGATGGAAATGGAGCTATAAATATACATACTGCAACTACGGAGTCACGTGCTGCAACAGTTAAAATATCTGCACAAGATACAATTGAACGTCCACAAACTTTATCAACCTCCGACTTGATCTTGTCAATTACTTCAAATCCTCTGGCTGAATTGTTATTAGCAAAAGCAGTTTTCTCGCTATCAATTGTAGTCGTTTGATCTAGAAGAATAGAAGCATCACAACCCTATAATTACGGAGACATTAGTAACATACCACACGCAACAATATAATAGCTTAGCCAAAATGAGTACGTACACGAAAATAAACTCACATTGACAAAACAATCATGAAAATGCAAACGCAATATAGAGGCTCTCATTCGCCTTTCTTGTCGAACTGCATCTTGAACAACCCTTTTAATAGTTGGCAAAGCCTTGGGACATACTTTGTAGTAGAAATAAGGTGAAAGAGAGGCTGAAAATGCATGGCTAGTAAGTGAAAATATGACTAAAGAAGAAAGAAGCAAGAAGGTTAGTGATGAGGCCATTGCTTTTCTATGTATTGGTTTTGATATTTGTTTGTTGGAAATAATATTAGGTGGATGTATTTATAGTAAAAGAGATCTTTTGACTTTGGCTATATGACAAATGTTCTAGGTGTAGCAACTCTCACAAGAATTAATGTGATTCATGCATGAATGTTTTAGACAATTAGTAGTTCTCAAGTTTGAATGGATCGTAATTGTAATCACTTCGTTCGCGAATATTTGAATCAAACCTACTAATTTGTCAAATAAAACTCCTACTCTATTAGTTGTGACTTCTAATTTACATTATATATAAAAATAAATTGTTTTTGTAAATTGTATAATAAAAAAAAAAAACATTTTTGGTTAGTCTTTGTTCCAATTTGGTAGTATTTTAGATTCACGCCAGAAAATTTCACTGGGAAGTAAAGTGTTGCTTATCAAAGATGATTTCATTCACATGATTTCAATCTTAAATCTCTGATTAAGTATGACAATGAAACTGATCAAAGGGTAAGACCGATGAAGAGAAGGCTTTAGCCTCCCCCAATTCTTTTTTGAGGCGCCACTATTTACTAGTTAGAGGTTCATCCGTTCATGTGTTAATCTTTTTTTTAAAAAAAAAAAAAGGAAAATGAGTGTTTAATAATTCAAAGAAAGTACATGTTTGTCAAGAGTGTTATATTTGAAATTTTCAAGGCGTATGAAAGTATTTTTAATTTCTTATTTAGTCGTAAAAAATTGTGATCATTAGATAATGAGAATGTGGGAAAAGGAATATTGTATTACACTTAAAAGCTTCTTAAAATATGGTAATAATTTTCACTTTGATAATGATGATTTATTAAGAAAAATAGTATAACAATACAAATAGAAGATAGGATGCGTTCTCCATTACTCATGATCATTCTCTCCACTTTCCCAAGTCCATATTGGAATGGAAGCCATATGTCACATTTAAGAGTTGTGAGATATTTGACAATTTTTTAAAAGTACATAAAGAAATTATTTGTTATTTTAATCATAATTAGGATCTTGTTTTGGATAATTAAATTACAATTTTTAATTCTTAATTGTGACATGTGGCTTCCCTCCAGAGTAGAAACTTTGAGAAATTAAATTGATAGAATGGATAATGGAAATGAGTCTTGTCCTAGAAGATAACTATGATAATTTAGTTTTCTTTATGGAGTACTTGCCTATTAGACGGTGATAATTCAACTTCCGATCCATTATGACTCACTTTCTTTTCTAGTTAGTCCAAACAAAATAACACATTTTTATTATAAAGTAATAATTTACCTTTAAAATGTTATTTTACTTTTAATAAAATAATTTATAGTTAAACAAACATCTATCACTTATTTTATACCATAAATTCTAAAAAAAATTCTTTTTTTCTTAAACTCCGTATTAAACTAAACTAACTTGTATAAAGTAAGATGGAGGGAGAGAGTACTAATTAGTTAATGAGTTAATTTCGCGTGGATATGGTCAAGAGGTTTACTTTTATCCTATTTACAGGAAGGTGCTTTCAATTAAGAAGAAAAAGTCTTTCACATATTATTATTTGTAATAAATGATATAATAGTGCTAAAAGAAAATAATAGCATAAGTCAACGTATTTTGGAGAAAGTTGTTTTCCAAAGCTCATACATTAATTTTTAACTATGAAAACTTGCTGCAATAAAGAGCAAATGTCAAAGTATTTTGGAGAAAGTTGTTTTTCAAAGTTATATTATATTTTAAACTATGATAACCGGCTGCAAAATTATTTTATTGTCATGATCAACGGTGGCTAGCTAATGTTGAGCTAATATTATGATAATATAATAAACGAAATTGCCCAACTCAGCCTTTTGACATTTTAAAGTCAAATTTGCTTGTACAATAATATCCTACCTTTGAGGTGTAGTCAAAACCAAAGACAAAAAATTTAAAAACCGTTTTTTTTTAAAAAAAAAAAGGTGGGGAATTAAGAAGAAGAAAAGAAATAATGATTTTGAATAATTGGTATTTGGTACGACATTACTTATGGGGAGACGATTAAAATGTGGAATCGAATTCTCACTAATAAGGTGGGAATTCAGGTAGCCAACCAATTGTGTTATGCTAAGATTCCCCACTATCACAACGTAATATAGAAAATAGCCATTTTTTAAAAATAAATGTATGAAGACATAGGTAAAAGAAAAATACACTTGATCAACAGCTTCTTTATTCACGATGGTTAATTTGTTTACTTAATAAATACGTCCTATGCTATTAAAATGTAAAGAATGCTGTCTTGTTTAGGAAGTCCCAATTCTGTCAAAGTTGATTTCTCGATTAATAGTTATTATCTCATAAAATCATTTTCTTTATTGAAGAAAATGAAAATCTAGAACAAAAATAATTTTCTGAAATAATAATTATTAACGGTGACAATTCGAGAAAGCAGCCCTATTTATCTTATTGTTTTTTCTTATTTCTTTGATTTTGATGAATGTGATGAGCTTGTGAATGTAACTCCAGCCAAAAACATCGTATTTGGAAATAATATGGGACTAAATCCTAATGTTTTGTCAAGATGAGATATATTGTGTATCGTTATACATATTATCAATATGAAATATGTAACACCATATATATTTTAAAACAATTAACCCATTAAGTTGTAGACATATGTGTCGAATTTTTTTGCTTTACGTTGTCCGGTGATGAATTGTCGGGAAAATGAAATTTCAAATGGGTGATCATCATATTATGAAATGAATGTGGTGGTAAAAAGAATTAAGTTAGAGTTTTAGGCCTAAGGGAGCTTTGATAATAAAAATTCTAGTTCACAATTATTACAAGAAAATTATTGAGAGTGACAAGGACAAGGCAGTGTGAACCTGATCATTCGTATGTGTTCCCTAATCAGTGTTACTGTATAACTAACTTTCCATTAATTAGTTAGTTAGTTACAATTAGCTGTAAGTCGGTTAGAATAATTAAGTGTGATTAGCTATCACAACTACTATAAAAGAGGAGATCTACAATGTAATTAAAGATTGATTAAATAACAAAATATTCTTCTCTCTACTCTTTTTCTTCTTCTTCGTCTTCTTCTTCACTATTCATAAATAACTACATGGTATCAGAGCTATATCAACTGATATTCCTAATTGAATAAGACAATCAACAATTCCACTAAGATTGATCGCAATTGTGTAAAGAAACGCAAATGACGAACAGTACAAATGCTACAACAGTTTTTGGCCCAAATGCAGAATCAAGTTCAGAAAATGGAGCTGGAAATCTAACTTCAGCAATTGATTACAATCATCCCCTCTTTCTTCACTCATCTGATACAAGTTGTAATCACATCATTTCTTTTCAATTAGTTGGTTCTGAGAATTATTCGATGTGGTATAGATCGATGAAGGTAGCCCTGTTAGGAAGAAATAAAATGGGGTTAGTGGATGGATCATGTCCAAAGGATAAATTTCCAAGATTAGAAAGTATCTGGGAGAGGGTAAATGTTGTTGTATTATCTTGGATCATGAATTCTGTAGAGAAAGGGCTTCTTGGAAGCATCATGTATGCAACATGTGCTAAAAATGTCTGGGAGGATCTATATGAAAGGTTTAACAAGATAGATGGGTCAAGAACCTTCAATTTACATCAGGAGATTGTAACTATAACTCAAGGAACAAGTTCTGTGTCTGTTTACTTCTCAAGATTAAAAGGGTTGTGGGAAGAATTTGAGGTTGTGGTGCCTACCCCGTCATGTGAGTGTGACAGATCCAAAGAGTTTGTAGTACATTTGCAAAAGCTCAAATTATTTTAGTTTCTTATGGGCTTAAATGACTCTTACTTACGAGCAAAGTCTCAGATCTTGTTGATGAGCCCACTTCCATCAGCAAATAAAGCGTGTTCAATGATCATGTCTGATGAGAATAAAAAATTAGTAGTGGCTACAACAAGAATATTAGGGTCTAACCCCAATTCTGGTCAACAAGCGCATGAGTTAGCTATGTACTCGAGAAATGGTGATACTCATAAGTTCAAGAAGAATGAGAACTTGTATTGTGATTATTGCAAGCTTAAGAATCACACTAGAGATAAGTGTTACAAGTTAATAGGGTATCCCGAGGTTTTAGGTTCAAAAAGAAAGAGCCTAACACTGCATATAATGCAATGTTGAAAAGCACAGGGCCTTAGGAACAAGTTCCTCACAAACATCTGACTACATGTCATCCTACTCAAGTCAATACAAGTGACTATGGGCAGTCTTCAAATGAAGGGAAAGATCAATTAGAAGCTTGTCATCTGTCAAAGGATCAATATCAACAATTACTTCAATTTCTAAACAAAGCTCCAAAACAAGTGTATTCAGCTAATGTAGTAGGTAATGGACCACGTACAGACACTTGTTTCAACTCTACTAAAAATATGGTTCTATTCCTAGTTGGATTATCGATACAGGTGTTACTAATCACATGGTGACAGACCTGAGTTCTTTAAACAAGTCCACTGTCCACAAATCTGATAAGCCAAAGAAAGTACATTTACCAAATGGGGATGTTTCCTTAGTTGAATTTATTGGCTCAAGTGTCCTTCCTAACAATGATGTTGTCACTGGAGTTTTCCAAGTACCTCAATTTAAATTCAACTTGTTATCCATATCTAAACTCACTAAGGAACTACAATGTTCTGCTACTTTTTTTCCTAACTTCTGTGTATTTCAAAATCTCTCACATGGGAAGGTGAAGATGATTGGTAAAGAAGATGGTGACCTATACATACTATCAAGCAATACAAGTCCAAGAGATGTCAATATTGCAATTAGTTGTTATGTTCCTTTACTAAGAATAGATTCTAAACTAGATATAGACTTGTGGCATAAAAGATGTGAGCATGTATCTAGCTCATTATTAAATAGAATGTTGTCTTCAGATTTGAGTAGTATAACTGAAACAATTAATAAATGCAATGTTTGTCCTTGTGCTAACCAAACAAGGATACCTTTCATAGTTAGTACATCTAAAAGTTCTGCATGCTTTGAATTAGTTCACATGGATCTATGGGGTCCTTATAAAACCCCCACTCATGATGGAAATAAATACTTTCTTACTGTTGCAGATGACATGTCTAGATATACGTGGATATTTTTGTTGAAACTAAAATCTGATGTTAGTACTATTATTCAACAATTTCTAGTACATGCTAAAACACAATTTGATAAAACTATTAAGTGCATAAAATCAGACAATGGTACAGATTTTTTGAATGGGTTGAGGCAATGAAATCTGAGATTGATGCCTTTGGATAAATACATGTCATATGACAAGGTAAATGGGTTGATGCCTTAGAGTTTTAGGCCTAAGGGAGCTTTGATAATAAAAATTCTAGTTCACAATTATTACAAGAAAATTGTTGAGAGTGACAAGGACAAGGCAGTGTGAACCTGATCATTCGTATGTGTTCCCTAATCAGTGTTACTATATAACTAACTTTCCATTAATTAGTTAGTTAGTTAGTTAGTTACAATTAGTTGTAAGTCGGTTAGAATAATTAAGTGTGATTAGCTATCACAACTACTATAAAAGAGGAGATCTACAATGTAACTAAAGATTGATTGAATAACAAAATATTCTTTTCGTTATTCTTCTCTCTACTTTTCTTCTTCTTCTTCTTCATCTTTTTCTTCTTCACTGTTCATAAATAACTACAATAATATTTTAAATAATCTCATACGTGATCTAACTTGAGAAGATTATATCTTCTGATCTGTAATGAAAACGTCCTAATATCTATGATATTAAATATAGTTTAGTCCAGATTTCAAAACATAAAATCGCTTATCATGTCAATCCGACATCAAAGAAAAAAAAGTAATTATCATTTTATCTATAAGTTTAAATTGTATATATATATAAGGATGTTGGAACTTCAAGTATATGAAAGTATTATCTACAAGACCTCTCACAAAATGTGTTGTTAACAGAACACTCAATTAATCACACAATAATATTCCTCCAACTAAGAAAAGACCATTGAATCTTGGTTCAAATTATTCGATCATGCATAGTTATGATTTTTTTTTTTGGAGATATCAAGGTTTATTCAAAATATCTCAAGCAACTTGATTATAAATTTTTGGAGATGTTTCGAAACGATTGAAGATTATTTTTTATATATAAAAAATTCAATATTGAAGACCTCTATCTTCCTTACATATCTTTATATATCAATGAATATCCCTTGTATATCTTTGTATATGTTTCATGTATATCCATGCAACTCTTATATTTCATGTATATCTGTGTATAATCATGAAACTCTATATGTGATATACAGTAATACACACGATATACATAGGTTAGTTATATGAGATTTTTTGTGCGTTTATAGTAGAAAATGGATTTTTTTTTCTTTTTCATGAGGATGGTGCAAATATTGAAGACACAATAGTTAGTTAGTAGTTATATGACGTGGCAAAGTAGTTAGTTAGGGAATCAAGTTAGTTATAACTGATCCTTTCTGTTAAGCTATGAGAAAGAGATGTATATATATGTACACGTAATGCTCAGTTGAGATATTATTAAATACAACACACATTTTATTTTCCACATTATTGTTCTTCTTCTTAGAATAGAGTATTAGAAAACCTCCATTAGAGGTGTTAATATGATATCAGAGCAGGTGACTGAATCAACATCAATGGCTACGGAGTTGGTTATCCCCTACACTCATCCTCTTTACTTACATTCATCTGATGCTCCAGGATCTGTACTTTGTCCTGTTAAGTTGACAGGGACAGAGAATTATGGATTATGGTGGATATCAATGAGAATTGCTTTGCAAGAAAAACGGAAGTTAGGATTTGTGACAGGGACTTGCAAGAAGGCAAGCTTCGAGGCTAAGTATCATGACCGGTGGGACACCTGTAATGCAATTGTTTTGTTTTGGCTCATGAACATTGTTGCTCCTAGCCTCTTGAGTGGTATTGTGTATGTGTTTGATGCATCTCTTGTTTGAGAGGATCTGCAGGAACGATTTGATAAGGTCAATCATGTAAAGATCTACCAATTACTAGGGAGATAGCTACAATTGCACAATGAACTGATACTGTTTCAGTCTATTTCACAAAGTTGAAGGAATTGTGGGCTGATTATGATACGATGGTGATATTTCTGAGTTGTGAATGCCCAAAATCGAAGGATTATGTTGAGCATTTGAGACAACAACAACTGATTCAATTCCTTGGAGGATTGAATGAATCACATTCTCAGGCGGGGAGGAAAATTCTTATGAAAACAACTGAACCAACTCTTAATCAGGCATATGCGATGATAACAGAGGAGGAGAGTTAGAAATATGACATGGATCACAGTACTGTGGGGATGAAAATTGTAATTGAAGAAAATGATGTCACGGCTTTTTTGACTGATAAACAACCTTCAAAACCTAGATACAAGAATCTTAATGTATTTTGTGATCACTGTAAGTCGAAAGGTCATGTGAGGGGTGATTATTATCAGCTTATAGGATATCCTTCATGGTTCAAAGGAAAGAAGAAAGAGGGATGCAATGTACAGTACAATACACATGTTTCCTCTCAGAATCCTCAATTGTTTAATTCTGAATATGGTGTTCATAATGCGAAACATATGATTGCACCATCTTATGGAAATTTACCTTTTCCTCAGAATCATAATGCAGGTGAGATCTGTAAGCAGGGTGGAGGACATGGTCACAGATCTGGTGATTCTACTTGTTTCTTTCCATCTGCATCTCAGGGATCTGGTGGTTACAGTCAAGTTGCAATGGAAAATTATTCTCCTGGACATGGAAATGCAGGCATTTATGGTCATGGAGGAGGAGTAAATATGGCTTTCACAGGAGAAGGTCATCATGTTTCACATGGATCACAGTCTCCAGATGTTGCAAGTATCAAGTATATAATTCACCTGGTTCTAGGTGGATAGTTGACACAAAAGCTACTAATCATATGGTATCCACTCACACGTTGCTTTATGAGACTTAAAATATATCCCCAACTGAGTCAAAGAAGGTTCATTTACCTAATGGTCAACAAATATCCATTGCTCTCATTGGGAAGTCTAAGCTTGAGAGGAAACATATCTCATGTTTTGTACATTCCTGATTTTAATTATAACTTATTATCAATTTCTCAACTGACCAAAGAACTTCAGTGTTGTATAGTGTTTTATCATGATCATTTGTATATTGCAAGACCTTCACACTGGGAGGTGAATGGGACTGGTAATTTCAAGAATGGATTATACTATTGGTCACACAATGTTGGTCCTGTTGCTGCACCATCAACTGCTCTAAGTATGATGGACACTGCTGATTTGTGGCATAGAAGATTAGGATACATTCCTCACAGAATTTTTCAACAAATGCACTTACCACATGTTTCATCTACCTCATAACAACCCTCTTGTAGTATTTGTCCTTTGGCAAAATAGACTAGATTACCTTTTCCTCAAAGCACTAGTAGATGTAATGGTGTGTTTGACTTGATGCATGGTGATGTTTGGGGTCCATATAGAACTCCAACTTCTGATAGTAATAGATATTTTCTTACATTAGTAGACGATTGTAGTAGGATGGTCTGGATATTTCTCCTCAAACTGAAAAGTGGTGTTTCCATTGTATTGAAGGATTTTCTTGATCTAATACACATATAGTTTGATAGTCATATCAAAGTATTCAGAAGTGATAATTGTTCTGAATTTTTTAACTCTCATTGTTGTGAATTGTTTAGAGCTGCAGGTATAGTTCATCAAATTTCTTGCCCTTATACTCCTCAACAGAATGGAGTAGTAGAGAGGAGGCATAGGCAAATTCTTGAGGTTGCAAGGGCCATTAGATTCCAAGCCAATTTGCCTATCAGGTTCTGGGGTCTATGTGTCCAAAATGTTGTGTACTTAATCAATAGAATTCCATTAACTGCACTTTCAGGGAATTCTCCTTTTGTTGTGTTCTTTGGAAGGGAACTTTCTTTGCAGCATCTCAGAGTTATGGGGTGTTTATGTTATGATGTTAATCATAGTACACATGGGGACAAGTTTGGTGCTAGATCCATTAAGTCAGTTTTCTTAGGTTATTCTGCTACACATAAGGGGTACAAACTTTATAATCTTTCCACCTAATCTTTCTTTATTAGCAGGGATGTTGCTTTTAGAGAGAATGAATACCCTTTTCAGCAAGACCTTGAGTCCACAGAACCTACAGCTTATCCTATCCTTGACATGTTTGATTTTGATGACATTCTAATTGACAGGCCTAAGATACCTGTTTCTACCATCAATGAAGCACTTGAGCAACCTTATATCCCTTAGCACCTCCTCAACCTGATATTTTTGAGACATAATCGAGAAGGTCAACTAGATTATCTAAGCCTCCTGGTTGGTTACATGGTTTTGCCCATAATGTTTCATCTTCTCCTTCTAGTTCAATGCATTGTTCTACTGCTCATCCCCTTTATACATATATGTCTTATGCCTCTATAACTCCTAGTCATTGTGTCATTTTTCTACTGTAAGGGAACCTGCTTCTCATGAAGAAGCTATACGCAATCCACAGTGGATTCATGCCATGGATCAGGAGCTTAAAGCTTTAGATGACAATCATACTTGGCAACTGGTTACCTTGCCTCCTGGGAAGAAGGCTATTGGCTATAAATGGGTCTATAAGGCTAAGTTCATGCACAAGGTGAGGTGGATAGGTACAAAGAAAGACTAGTAGCTAAAAGTTACACATAGTAGGAGGGGTTGGATTATCAGGAAACTTTTTCTCCTGTTGTCAAAATGATTACTGTAAGGGTGGTTCTATCTCTGGCAGCTATGAATGGTTGGGTTTTACATCAGATGGATGTCTTTAATGCTTTTCTGCAGGGTGATCTAGTTGAGAATGTTTACATGGTTCCTTCTCTTGGTCTGTTAAGTGAGAAGGAGTTGTCCAAAGTCTGTAAACTTCAGAAGTCACTTTATGGTTTGAAACAAGCTTATAGGCAGTGGAATTTGAAGCTATGTGAGGCACTTATAGCTTCTGGTTTTGTTCAGAGTCACCATGACTATTCTTTGTTTAGAAAGGGCTCTGGTTCTGACCTGGTCCTCATATTGGTTTATGTTGATGATCTTTTGATCACTGGTTCTAGTTCTCAGTTGATTCAAAAGACCAAGTCTATGCTTCAAGCTCATTTCCAGATCAAGGACTTGGGGGAGATGAGATACTTCTTTGGTCTTGAAATTGCTAGGAATAAGGAAGGCATTGTTGTGAACCAAAGGAAGTTTTCCTTGGATCTTATTTCAGACTTTGAGCTAGAAGGAACCAAACCAATCAGTACTTTTTTAGAGGTTCACCAGTCAAGAGTTTGACATGCATTATGAGCCTCATGAAACACATGAAGATGTGACACTTAGTGATCCCACATGTTATCAGAAATTGGTTGGTAAGTTGCTCTATCTCACAATGACAAGGTCATACATCAGCTATGCAGTACAAAACCTTAGCCAGTTTATGCACAAGCCAAAGAAATCCCACATGGATTGGGCTTTAAGGGTGCTAAGGTACTTAAATAATGCACCAGGTTTGGGGATCATATTGTCATCTAAAGCTTCCAAACAACTCTCAGTTTACTATGATGCTGACTGAGCTACATTTCCTATGACCAGAAGATCTGTGAGTGGCTTTGTTGTGAAGATTGGAGACTCTTTGATTTCATAGAGATCAAAGAAAACAAAATACAGTTTCAAGGATCTCAGCTGAAGCAGAATATAGGAGCATGGCTAATGTTGTGGCAGAAATTGTTTGGTTAATAGGCTTGTACAAATAATTAAAGGTGGAGTTGGAGTTGCCAGTCAGATTATTTTGTGATAGTAAGGCAGCACTGCAGATTGATGCTAATCCTATATACCATGAAAGGACAAAACATATAGAAATTAACTGTCATTTCATTCGAGAAAGTATACAAGAAGGTGTCATTCAAACAAGTCATGTACAATCTAAATTGCAGTTAGCAGATGTGTTAACCAAAGGGTTAGGGAGGACTCAACATGATGTTTTGTTGTCCAAGCTTGGTGTATACAATCTGTTTGCACCATACAGCTTGAGGGGAAGTATTGAAGACACAATAGTTAGTTAGTAGTTAGATGACGTGGCAGAGTAGTTTGTTAGGGAATCAAGTTAGTTATAACTGATCCTTTCTGTTAAGCTATGAGAAAGAGATGTATATATATGTACATGTAATGCTCGGTTGAGATATTATTAAATACAATACATATTTTATTTTCCACATTGTTGATCTTCTTCTTAGAATAGAGTATCAGAAAACCTCCATTAGAGGTGTTAATAGGAAATGATTCTAAAGATTGGCATTGGAGTTGCAACGACTTGGAGCTCCGAAATTTGGGTAGAAGTCCAAAAAAATAGTTTAATCCGATGAACCAGTTAATCATGTCAATCAATAAAATAGACAAATTAATTAGTTAAATCAATTGGAGAAAGCAACGTGATTGTTATGTAATTCATTGCCCTAGATCAATTTCAACCTATCGAGAACATGAAATATGTTCTTTCTAGGTTAAAAGTTTGTTATTTCTTTTCTTTTTATTTTAGTTAGTGTATAATTATGAATTTGGATTCTATATATTTCTTGTTTAGATAATTATATTTGCATTTGTTGAAGTTTAGTTGAAAGTTAATCACAAGTCTCTATGAGTTTAACATCCGACTTTGAATCACTTTATTATTACTTGATAACTATGTACCTTTGCGTATGTGTTTGGCTGCAACAATTTTTTGCTATGATTGATTTTGGCATGCTACTTAATTGGATCGATATATATTTTAATTTGGCTTCAACTGACAATTAAACACTTCAATTGTGATAATGCACATCTAGACACATCATCTCGTCCTCATTAATTATTTCTTGTGGACACTCGATGCTAATATGGCACATAAATAATTTGGAGGTGTTTAGACTATCATTTTGTAAGTTGGAGTGCTCAACTGACTCCATGGAAATGAGTCAGAGTGTCTAGATGTGTATCCTCAAATTTAGAGTATCTGATTGTCAATTGAGACCAAATTAAGCTCATCTATGTTTTATGGCATTGACTTATATGTCAACATCCTTTTAGTGTTCTATGCAAAATAAAATTTGAATAAAATGACATTTAAATCGTTAGTTGTTTTCTAATATAGTAAAAAGATATAAAATTTAACACTTTTTTATTTCACTTCTTGGAACGTTTACATATTGGAATTTGGAGGGGGGCGTTACTTACCACCTTTACCTCCAAAAATGCAAAACATTAAAGTTGGCTATAAATAGAAAAAGGGTCTAAACATTGCAACCCTCAATAACTTGTTTCTTTTCATAAATCTTAGTTTGTTTTCCTGCAATTTTTACGGATTTGTCCATTGGTTCCAGTAAGAGGGCTAAGATTTCCCATTTTCACCATAGCATTTGCGAAATCAGTGGAGAAAGTCGCGGAATTGGAGCTATAAGTGTTAACTATTGAGTCAGTAGATCCTCCATTAAATAACACTTGATCAGAATGAAGAAGGCCCTTTTGAATTTGCAAGTTCTTGTAGTAAGCATTGTCAAATGAAGTTGGGCTTGTGATGTCTAGTGGGCTAAGATTGTTGTCACCACCACTTTGTGGACAGTTTGCTTTTACTGTAGTTGCAAATGAGGCATTTATATTGGCTTCATTGTATAGGCGCGTTCTGAAAGTAGTACATCGCGCTTGGCCTATTGTGTGACTTCCTGAAATATTCCAAGAAATTAAACATCTATGTGACAAAGTAGAATCATACACTCTCCGTCTCAAAATATTTATCGTATTTTTTGTTTACATGTTTCTTAAGAAAATATTACTCCTTAATTAGGAGGTGTATTTGACTATTATAGTCTCATTTATGTCTTAAATGACAAGAATATTTTGAGACGAAGGAAGCACTAAATAAATAATTGGTAAAGTTGAGGACAAGTATGAAAAGCTTTTTGTCAAAGATGAATAATCAATTTGCTAGGAATATTATTTAATGGACATACTGACAATAAGTAACAAACAAATGACTATATATAATTGACGGTTTTTTAAGTAATATAAATGAACAATGAAAAGGACGTTTACTCTAATAATGTAATATAATTTGCTATTGCAAGTTATTTACTATATTATAATTTAAGGTTAATTACCTTATGCAAGCTAAACAAGCTACAACATGCAAATGAGGCATAATACCATTTTTAACATGTGGTAACTTGTTTAGTTACCATTTTTATCAGGTAACCAATTACTTTATTAAAAAGATTTACTCGTAAATATTAATTTGATTGTGTAAATATTTTTTACTAGATGAGTGTAGAGAACTTATTCACGTTAATTAATAGTTTTGGTTAAAAATAAAACAAACCTGAGAGAGCGACCATTTCCCTAGCGGTTAAACCTTTGTTAGAGAAGGAAGAAATGAGTGCACTGAGGCTCGAAGTTGGTCCAGGAAGATTGCTGTTTGCTGCACTCAAACTTGCAGTAGTTGAGTCTCTTCTGCCTAGTAAAACAGTCCAACTAGGGCCACCAAGCTAACAAAATCCACAATTTATTCATTTTTCATTTTGAAAACAAAAATTACTATTTTTCAAATTTCAAAATAATGGTCAAGTCCACTTACTTTGACAACAGAATCTCGTGCTGCAACAGCTAAAATATCTGCACAAGATACAATGCCAGCACAAGAAGACTCCACTTGAGTTTTGATAGTGTCTATCACATCAAATCCTCTTATCGATCCACTATTTGGTCCAGCGGTTTTCTCTCCCGTAAAGTTTGATGTATCATCTAGTAGCACCGATGCATCACAACCCTGATTCAATTAAGTAAAAAATGTCACTTATGTTTAATTTATTTCTCGTCAAAGTAAAGTTGTTATGAATATACATTAATTGGTCACATATTAATTTAATTAGTGTATGTCACATTAGTCGTTGCTTGTCATCTCAGTGTTATCTTAATCTCATCATCATCTATAGTAGCTTCAATAGTAACATAGAGAAGAAGACAAGAATTATTAATTAGTTAAGATGTTATTTCAAGATTATAGAACTTATTTGTAAGTCAATGGCCTGTAAGTCAAAATACACACACACGCACTTAATTAGTGGTCAATATCAATGTCTTATACCATACCTACCTAGTGCTACTATAATCTCAAAAAAAAAAAGCAACTATTTAAGTTTCATATATGCCACTCAATCAACTATGCTTCAATCTCAAATTAGACAGGTTCAACACACACAGACGTATCCAATACATAACCTATGGGTTCAAGCGGAACCCATAGATTTTGACATGGCCTATGTATATATGTGCTAAAAAATCCACTAAATATGTACAAAAGGTCATATTAATTAGAGTGTTTTAGTCATCTATCTATATGAGAAAAAAGGAAATTTTCTTGTTTTCACGAACATATGTATGCATGCATGGACATTAATTATGAAACAAGAAAGTTATTTATTAGCTAGAGAAGGAAATAAGGTTAAAGGTAACTCGCATTAACAAAACAATCATGGAAATGAAGACGAAGTAACGAAGCCCCCATTCGAGCCTCACTAGAAACAGCAGAATTCACCGCGGTTTTAATAACCGAGAGGACATTTGGGCACGATGAAGAGTAGAAATTGGCGGACAAGGATTGAGCAGAGCTCAATCTAAGAAGAAAAGGAAATATTATTAGTAATACCAATGATATGCTAGCCATAGCTACTAAAAAAGATAGAGTAGTAACTACTAAGTAGAAAGAAAATTGCTTTTGCTTCTTATTAGTGTGTGTAAGTTGCAATATGCCCCTTCACATATTTATAGTAGTTTGAGTCCACCCAATTATATTGTCCAATTTATTATGTGTAACTTTTCGTTTTTTAATACTTTGTTTGTCATTTTTGTAATTTTTTTAAAATAATAAAGTGCATATCAATTATTGCAAACTTGCTTGACTGGAAATTTGTATACCAAGATATTTTCTTTAAAGCTTTCGGGTGTGTTTGGCACGAGGTAAAGTACTTTTTGATTTTCTCATGTTTGGTAGGTTAAATTTTTTTAAATATTTTCTCTAGAAAATAAATTATTTTAAAAGTAAATTTTCTAATAAAAGTAAAAAAAAAAAAAGTTTCATAAATGATATTCTAAGATTATTGTATTTTCTCACCATCTAATTAACACACCACACCTAAGCCCAACCCCCACGCGCATATCCCCATTCTATCCCCCATTCCCACTGCAATAATATTTTCTTCTTATTTATCGAACATCAAAAAATAAATAAGGAACTTCATTTTATGATTACAATTTCATGATTAATGTATTTTCTTTTAGTGTGTGTAATTCATGTTTTATTAAATGTAGCTGAAATGGTCTCATGCCAACTTGTTTAGTCATATTCATATATAGATTTGTTGTTTTGCTCTGATAGTACCGTTTTTAGAGGAACCAATAATGCTTCAACACTTGTATTTGTCACAGCTCAACCCTTTAAAACGCTATTTGGAGTGGAAGATAGGAGTACTAGTTAAGCTTCACTTTTCAATTTACTTGAGTTATTTTATATTCCACCTATTTTCAAATATTTTCTTCAGTTTATTAAAAAATATATATATATAGTTTTTCTTCAATTTATTCACATTAGTAAATTATATATTCTTTTACTAATTTTTATTCTCATTATTAAGTAACCATTTCTTAAAATGAATTAGAGAATTAATATAGTTAGTTTTAAAATTTCTACTATACCTTAAAATATTATAATTGAAGTAGTAAATTCACTGATCATATAAATAATTTGGGATGTCAAACTCAATTTGTAACTTTTTCCATATCAATAATAAATAGAAGCTCAGTTTAATAAAAATAAAAATAAAATATTGAAGTAGTACACTCCCCTTGCATTATTTTAATATCACTTTATTCCACTTGACCAAGTCAATCAATATTTTCTTTCTTATTGAAATATTCCCAAGTGTGGTTCCCTTTCTTTAGTCACATTTATGCTCAGTGGTATTTTATTTTACTTTTTTAATTAAAATTGTTGTAAAGTTTATTTCACTACTTCCAAGTGATCTTCAACCGGCTTTTTATCCCCTTCATATAATAATTAACATGAAGGTCAGAAGAGTTTTTTTATGATAATTGTTGGTGTTTTTAAAAAAATGGGGCAATAGAAAAGATTTATTGAAATATTTCTCAATTGATTGGAATGGCTTTTAATAGCTTCAAATAAGAATTAAATTTTAAATAGCCAACATAAAAAACATAATCGGTATAATTAGAAATTTAAAACAACCTAAATCAACAGTTCAAACAACTAGGGGTGACGTTTGGAATTTGAATCGGGATTATCAAATTTTGGATTCGATAATTTGGTAATTGGTAGTTAAAAGTAGATATCAAATACCAAAAGTTTAAACTTCGATTCAATAATTCGATAATCGGTAAATTAAATTTCGTTTTGATATGATATTCGGTAATACTATACTGAAGGTGTAGCCGATTGTATTATAAAGCTAATAGTATATATTCTCCAATTATTTCTATTTTTTTATGTGGGGGCACGATAAAGTAGGAGATAATAAGTAAGAAGACATCAAGAAAAATAAATTGATACAACTAAAAGACATATGTATTTGGATTGTTTATGTTTATTCTTTAATTTTCTATTTGGACTTGTATTAATGAGTAATGGACATGTTGATAGATGACCTTCATTTAGTAAATAATTCCGTATTCTGGAAATACTAAATATCAAATAGTACTAATGTCTCATACCAAATCCAAACCCGAATATCACAATTCTAAGATTTTACTCCCGAATACCACACCAAATACACAATTACTGATTACCGAATACAAAATAACAAATTAAAAATTCGATCGATTCGATAATTCAGTTTTCGATATTTCATTACCATCCCTACAAACAATGTAACTAAAATTCAAAATTCAAGTTCATTTTAAACTAAACAACTTATTTTGCTAAAAATTACTACAGTAATTAAAAACAAACTTCAACACTCCTCCTTTGCTTCAGTTCATGCAAATGAAAAAATGGTCATCCTCAATTTTTGCTTTGGTAGTTGATGCTAAATTCATTACTTTTTAACTTGCAAAATTTCTTCTTCTTGTATAGAAGTTTTTTTTTTTGAAAGTTTTTGTATTTGGACAATTATAGGATTTGCAAAGTGTTGTTGTAAGTAGTTGTTTTTCATCACAACAATATATATGTAATAGATTATAAAATATGATTTCATTTTCACTCACCAAATCTGACAGTTTTTGTCAGTGAGAATTTTTGGGGCATTCAAAGAGAGACTGTTGCTTGCCATTATTTTTGGTTAAAAATTAGTTTAGAAAAGCTTGTGCATTGAAAAAATACGGGCAGAAAATAGTAGCTCTGACGAATTAAAATAGGTAGCCATAATGAGTTAAAAGGGTAGCCTTTACGGGTTAAAAATGGTATTATAGTTCTTTGAAAGATATCACAGATTCTGTAATATCAATGAAACTTGTGATATCACTATTGATGTTTTTTTTTAAAAAATGGGGCAGCAAAAGGATTTATTGAAATATCTCTCAATAGATTGAAATGGCTTTCAGTACCTTTCAATTAAGCAATGGGCTTTAAATAGCCAAATAAAAATATAATCTGTATAATTTGAAATTTAAAATAACCTAAAATATCTTAAAAATTCAAACTAAATAACTTGTTTTGTTAAAAACTGGTACGAAACTTCAACAACAATCAAAGAAATGATAAATGAATTAAGTAATAAAGCAATTATTTAACAAAAGCCTTGACTTTCTTTTTTGTTGATAAATAAGGATATTATATTAATAATTATTATGCATCATTACAAAATAGTAACAGCGCGGCCTGGTATTGTTTGGCGGGGCCGGGGCGGGGGGGGGGGAGGGTCTAGTATTAGTACTAATATGACCTTACTACAACAGACTAACACGTTTTATTTATTTTTGTTTTGGAATTGGAAGGATTTTTTTTATTGAATAGATGATTCATCTATACAAAAAGGAACTGATCTAAACAATATAGTTTCATTGGCATCTCTTTCAAGAGATTTTGAAACATAGGAAAGAGATGTTTCAAAAACAAATAACTTCTTTATAGACATATTTGAATCCATAGTTTTCCTTCCATATTCCTCTTATATATCTGCTACTAGGTTAGCTTCCCTCATTATGTGTTTCACTGTTGATCCGTTCATCAGTAGGAGTAATGACCTGCAATCAGAATTAATGTGTGAGTATATTGACTTAACACTTTCTAAGGTGTTCAGTAATACCTGAGAATCGATTTCCACCAGCAAATGATTAATGTTTATTTATGCGCTAAGTTCAGCTCCTAAAGCAAAGCTAATATAGCTCTGCATGATGAGAACTAATGACTTTTACTTTGCAAGCAAACTCTATCAATTTTGGTGGGATGTTTGGATGTAGGTATTTTGGATTGTATTTCTTATTGTTCTAGGCATATTGAAGGATAATTTTGATAAATTCGAGTTATTATTTAGAATAAGTTGAGATACTGAATTGTTGTGGTCATTTTTTTAGGGGACCTTCAATTGCTTTACATAGTGAGTACAAGGCTTCAATCCAATTATCTTCCCATATATTAATTTTATTCTCATTTCCCACATTCCTTAACAATCCCATATGAAGTAAGGAAAATGTTTTTATAAAACTTTTTCAAATGTATGAGTCTTAAGGGTAGTATTTGGTTATAGTACATTTTCCTCTATTATTATATTTTTCTTGCGAGTACTTTTGTCCAGATCAGTTGGTCGTTATTATGAAGGACTCTCCAATTACGGCTGGCTAGAAGGGAAAAAATCTTTTCCGTTTGTTTTTTATATTTCTAGCCCATAATCTTTAGTAGGAGTAGTCACAAGGCCTCAATTTGCTAAATGGAGTCACCTCTTTTCTGATGTTGAATCCCCCCAGAGAATGTTTCTTTGTATACGATCGATATGTTTACAGTTTTCTTTAGGAGGGATGCTGCATTGCATGGCATAGGTCGGGATGGAAGCTAGGACTGCTTTAACTAGCGTTGTCCTTCCTGCTAGGGTTAAGAACCGAGTGTTTCAGCCTTTTAATTTGTTATTCATGTGGTCTATGATATATTGGTAATCCAAACTCTTATGGTGATAACTAGTTATGAGAAGTCCAAGGTACTTCCCCATCCTATTTTTTTGTCGGATGTTCATAATAGTGGAGAGTTCATTTTTATCCTTCTTAAAAACATTTGTTGAGAAGTTAACTTAGGATTTGTTGAAATTATTTTTGCCCCTGATTGCGTTGATAGCGTATTAAAGATTTGTATGGTAGTAGCGGCATTTTATTTATCTGCTTTAGACATAAGGATGATATCATCAGCAAATAATAAGTAAGATATATGTATACCTATTCTATCAATCTTTATCGACTGTCAATGTTACTTTTGGCTAGCATACTTTATTAATCTAGTAAGCGATTTCATACAGATTATGAAAATGTATGAGAATAGTCGGGAGGAAATAATTTGTAGGAGTATCATTTATTAGGATTGAAATTGATGATATGGATATGCAAGACATTATAAGGTTAATTTTATTGTTAGGAAATTTTAGAATGGTAAGAGATTGTTTTATAAAAGACCATTCTAATCTATCAAAAGCTTTTTATAAATCAATTTTGAGTAGCATTTTTTCAAATTTTTGTTTTGTTTTTTGAAAGGAATGTATAGCTTCAGAGACTATTATTACATTATCTATAGCTCTTCTATCGGGGATAAAACTACATTGTTGAGGGCTAATGATTTTATCGAGATAAGATCTGATTCTATTTACTATGATTTTGGTGATTGTTTTGCAAATAATATACAGAGGCTTATGGGCCTATAATGAGTAATTTGTTTAGAATTTTTTATTTTTAGAATAAGGCAAATGAAAGTTTCGTTTAATTCCGGGTAATGGAAGTTCATTATTTTTCTTCTTTTTTCTCCCTTGTTTTGTAGGGGTGTGCAAAAATCGAAAAGATTTATAAATAAAATTTTTAATTATTGATTTATTGCTATTGAGTTTATTGGATTAACATATTTTTAATGATTTCATATATAAAATTTTTTTATCAAGTTATCAATTCGATTTTATTTTTTAATATTGTGTTATTGGATAAACTGATAATCCACTAATACTATAATAATTTACTACTTTACCCTTACATAAATTATAAATATTAATATTAGTGTCTTACAAATTACTGTCTTTGCCAATATTTAGCTTTTAATTCACACTTGACAATAACTTTGAGTTCACAACTTTACATTTTACAAATCAGCATAACCTAAAGTAAGTTTCTTTCTTTAATTACTGGGAACTTTAAAAGTAAGTTTTTTTCTTTACTGGGAACTTTTTTTTTTGTTTCTTTATTTTCAAAAAACTGATATCATAGAGGGAGGTAACCTTGACCGATCGGCCATATGGTTGACAAAGGGCTCTTTTTTCCTGTTAAGAAAAAAATGGAAGAAATTATAGAAATCTACTCATTTTCAGCATTGCCTATTCCTCTTAATTTCTCTTTAGTAAACCTATTCAAATGAGCATTTTCTTATTGGTTAAATTGAAAAATGAATCGTTAAGAATTGAAAACTGATTAAAATATGTTATTGATTTAGCATATTTAAATATCAAATATTGATAAATCAAATCGATAATACATAAAATTGAACCGTCCAATGCACACCCCTATTATTTTGTCATAAGTTGAAAAAAAATATAAAAAATAAAATGGTGGATACGATTCAAGAAGAAAAACGGTGGAAGAGAGAGGAAGTGAGGGCAGGGGGCGTGGAGAAGTGAAAGTAGAGAGTAAAGGACCAACTTTTTAATTTATATTTAATTTACTATGAAACCCAAAATTATATCAATCATACGAGTTCATATATTAAGTAATTTTCAATTATTTTAACAAAGAACGGCCTAAAATGCCCTTAAACTATGAGGTTTGGACCATTAAAAATAAGGATATTTTTTAGCCAAAAGATTGACGTCAAGGATATTGAGAACCGAAAGACGAACGGAGGATAATTTTATACCAATTCAAATAGTCAAGATGATTTCAAATTCTTTTCCGCTTTTAATATTAAGAAAATTAAAGAAACCATATGCCCAATCACCTTCATATAAAATTAAATTGGATTGAACAATCATTGTAGTATATTGTGCTCTTGTTACTGGTGGCAAATATTTTTTTTAAAAAAAAAATCCCTCTAGGTAGTATATGCGGCCTTGTTGGAATTTTAGATCCTAGCTAATCCAATATTGACTTAATAGGCATCATGCAAAGACATATGTTGTGTGAAAGCAGTAAAGTTGGAAAATCCTTTGATCAATTAGGGAAAAAAATGTACAATTAAGCTTATATTATTGAGGAAAATTCTTTCTTTAGAGGCACAGTTGGAATATAATTAAGGAAGATTCTATATGACTTTTGCTTGTCGTTTTCCAATTTCAACTTTTTTTAGCATGACTTTTAATTTGCACTGTCATTTGTGAGTTGTTCTTTCAACTTATCTAGTAGTCTTAATAGATGCTCGTTGGACAAACGTTTTTAGGCAATTATAGGGCAAGTTCCTTTAACTTGACTTGACATACTCTTAAGAAAGTGTCAATTAAAAGTATATTTTACAAAATTTATATTATTAATGATGTTTTGTAATTCTAAATTTGATTATTATTACTTGATATAGTAGTATTTCATACTAAAGATATTTAGAGAAATATTTCAGATGATCACTCAACTATGAATAATTCTCTTTGAAAGTCACTCAACTATGGACAATTTTCTTAGAAAATCACTCAACTGTGGATAATTTTCTTAGAAAGTCACTCAACTTTATTTTATAATGCAAAAGTCACTCAGCTAAGGGTAGTTTTTTTTTAGAAAGTCACCCAACTATTGCTACTTCACCTAGAAAGTCATTCAATCAATTTAATTTTTTTTAAATTAAATTTTATTAAAATAAAACTTTTATTCAAAACAAACTTTTAAAAAGTAAAAAGGTACCCATTGTTGTAAAACAAGAGGAAAATACAAGAACACTAAGCAAGAAAGGGAGACAAATGGTGATGAAAAATATAAATTAACGTAGAGAGCCTTATTAAATCTCTTCACGTGTGTCTTTCACAAGGGTTGAATATTTCCTTAACAAAGCATTTGTTAACAATCTTAAACCAAATGTGTTAGTACATCTTTAATACATTAAATATATACATTACATTTGGTTGTTGATGGAAAGAAACATTCACAATTAAATGAATTTGTAACACTCCCCCTTTGATGTTTATAGATAATGTGTCTCGTTAAAATTTTACTAGGAAAATATCCAATGGAAAAAATCCTAGTGAAGAAAAAAGAGTACACACATCTTGTAATACGCCTTGAGTGCTGCCTCATAAAAAATCTTACCAGGAAAACTCAATGGGACAAAACTTTGGTTAAGGAAAAAAGAGTACAACGCGTATTTTACTTCCCCTAATGTAAACTTTATTTGATATCTCGTAGACGATACATTCCAATCATATATCTTAGCTTCTCAAATGTTGATGTTGGAAATGCCTTGGTAAATAAATCTGCAAGATTATCACTCAAATAAATCTGTTGAACATCTATCTCACCGTTTTGTTGAAGATCATGTGTGAGAAAAAACTTAGGTGAAATATGTTTTGTTCGATTTTCCTTGATGTATCCTCCTTTGAATTGAGATATGCAAACAACATTATCTTCATATAACATTGTTGGTATCTTTATTTGCACAGAAAGACCGCATTATTGCAAAATGTGTTGAGTTATTGATCTCAACCATAACACTCTCAACTGGCTTTATAAATGGCTATTACCTCTGCATGATTTGAAGAAGTAGCAATTATTGTTTGCTTCATCGAACTCCATGATATAGTTGTAACTCCATATGTGAATAACTAGCTTGTTTGAGATAGGGTTTTATGTGGGTTAGACTAATATCTCACATCTGCATAACCGATCAATTTTGATTTAGATGCATTAGAATACAACAATCGCATATCAGTTGTTCCTCGAAGATATCTGAATATATGCTTAACACCTTTTCACTGTCTCCTTGGACATGAGATGAATCTCGTCAATAAATTTACTACGAAACAAATATATGATTGGGTATTATTGGCAAGGTACATTAGTGCCCCAATAGCACTGAAATATATAGTTTCATCACCAAGAAGTTCTTTATCATTTTCTTGAGGTCGAAATGGATCTTTATTTATATCAAGAAATCTCACAATCATAGGGATACTTAATGGGTGTGATTTTATCCATGTAAAATCATTTCAAAACATTTTCAATATAGGTTGATTGATGGATAAATATTCCAATTGTCAAATGCTCAATCTGAAGGCCAAGACAAAAAATTTCTTTCCAAGATCTTTCATATCAAATTCTTTCTTCAAACACTCAACAATTGTTGAAAGCTCTTTAGCATTCCAATGATGTTCAAGTCATCAACATAAGTAAATATTATTACAAATTCATATTTTGACCTTTGTATAAAAATACAAAGACAAATAGGGTCATTCTTATACCCTTTCTTTAGCAAATATTCACTAAGACGATTATATCACCTTCGCCTTGATTTTTTCAATCCATATAAGAAAATCTGAAGCTTTATTGAATAAGTTTCTTTTCAAATTTTATATGCTTCAGGAACTTTGAGTGCTTCAGGGATTTTCATAAAATATCGCGGTCTAGTGAGTCATATAAATAAGCTATGACAACATCTATTAGATGCATTTCAAGCTTTTCATGAACTGTCATATCTATTAGATATCTGAATGTAATTGTATCTACCACACGAGAATATGTCTCCTCATTATTAATATCAGATCTTTGCGAAAATTCTTGTGCCACAAGTTATATTTTGTATCTTACGATTTTATCATTTTTATTGTGTTTTCGCACACAAATTCACTTGTACCCTACTGATTTGACACTTTCAATTGTTCAGATTATTGATCCGAAAATTTCACATTTTTCAAGTGAAGTTAATTCTGTTTAAATTGCTTCCTTCCATTTTGATCAATCATCTCTGTCTACATTCATTGACAGATTTTAGTTTAAAATCCTCATTTTGTTGAATTATTTCAACTATAACATTATAGACAAAAATAATATACACCACAATATTATTTTGATTCCATCTTTTTCTCGTCAAGACATAAATTATTGTGATTTTCTCATTCTTATTATTTTCAAATACATGGACCTCCTCAGTGGTGTTATCATTTGTTATGTCTCGAAGCTCTTCATGATAAATTGCCTCCATATTATGATCATTTATTGCTTTTCATTTTCAAAATTTTTTATCTTTGAAATCAATTGTTTTACCACGTTTTAAGCGTGGTCAAGACTCATTTGCCTTAACATTTTTTCTATCGGGACATCAACTTGAACTTGAGCATTAGCAGTTGGGATATATAATTTAGTAACCCGTGAAAAGTTAGTAAGTGCATATGGCAATTGATTTGCAATACTCTATAAATAAATCATCTTTTGAACTTTTTGCTTACATTGATTTGTTCGAGGATCTAAATGAGTGAGCAAAAGTGAATATCAACCTATCACTTTCCCAACTATTTTTGTTCACCCTAATGTTGGGTATACTGATTCATGAAAATGACAATCAACAAACCTTGCCGTAAATAAATCTCGAGTTATAGGTTCTAAATATTTTATAATAGAACGAGATTCATACCCAACATATATCCTCAACCCTATTTGGGGACCCATCTTTGTGTGTTGTGGTGGAGCAATTGAAAATATAACGCACAATCAAAGATTCTAAAATGGAAAATGTTTGGCTCCTGATCAAAAACTAATTGCAATGGGGAGATGTCATAATAACTAGTTGGCCTTATGCGCACAAGTGTTGGTGCATGCAAAATAACATGCCCTCATATTGAAACAAACAAATTTGTCCTCATCAACAATTGTCTAGCTATCAATTGGAGACGTTTAATCAAATACTCTTCTAGATCAGTATGAACACGTGCGACAGGATGTTCAACTATTATTCTAGTGGACAAACACTTATCATTAAATGCTTGAGATGTAAGCTCTGTTGAAGATGAAGGAAGTTGATGATTGGAACATGTCAAAGGAATAGGTCCAACGAAGCTGACTGACATGTGTACATGGAAGTATTGAAGATGAAGGAAGCTGGAGATTAGAACGTTGTCAAAGGAACAGGTCCAACGAAGCTGAATGACGTGTTTACAACACTGTTGTAGAGTTAGAGTCACACTAGGATTAGACTACTTATATCAATTAGGATTATATTACGACTAGGATTAGATTACGATTAGGATTATCGTACAACTAGGATTAGATTATTATTATTATTATTATTATTATTATTATTATTATCATTGTCATTATGATTATTATTATTATTATTATTATTATTATCATTATCATTATGAATATGATTATGATTATGATTATCATTATCATGTACAACTAACTACTACTACTACTACTTGCTTTTTGAAGGATTATTTTGAGAACCCATATTCTTCTCCCTTTTATTATGACCATCACCTCGACGATGATTATATAGTATTTTTCCCTTGACACACCCACAAACATGATCATGGTCCCGATTTGTCTTATTTTAGATTGATCGTGTGCTTCTACTCCATTTGCTTCCGATAATGGAGCAGTTCCACTAAGACAGACTTCATGATTTCTCATTAAAAGGGCATTATGTTGTTCAACCACCAGAAGGCATGAGATCAGATCAGAATATTTCTAAAAACCTTTTTCATGGTATTGTTGTTGTAATATCACATTAGAGGCATAAAAAGTAGTTAGTGTCTTTTCCAACATGTCCTCATCTTTTATAGTTTCCCCACATAATTTCAATTGGGAAGTGATTATAAATACAATAGAGTTATACTCAATTACGATTTTATAATCTTGAAATCGTAAGTGCATCCACTCATAGTGAGCCCTTGGAAATACCGTTGCCTTGAGGTGATCATATATACTTCTCTTTCAAACCTATCCACAATTCAAGTGGATCTTTTATTGTTAAGTATTCAACCTTCAGGCTTTCATTAAGATGATGACGAAAAAAATCTCAGCCTTCGATTTATCCTGACTTGATGCTTTATTTCGTTCTATTATACTTTCACCAAGACCCTTAGCGGTAAGGTGAATTTAAGCATTAAGTACCCATGACAAGTAGTTCTTTCCAAAAATTTCAAGTGCCACAAATTCAAGCTTGGACAAATTCGACATGATGAAAACTACCATAAAATTATTGAGTTAATATCATGATGTTTGTTTCTTTATAATAAATGGCAAATTAATCTTTTAAATAATAAAGTATAATATGAGTACAAAATATATTATATGCATGAATATGGAATGTTACAAAAGTATGTAAACTCATGAAGTATTGAAACAATAAATTTAAGGCAAAAGTACTCATTAGCCCTGAACTTGAAGCTTTTTATACGGTGTACACCTAAACTAAATTCCGTTTTAATNGAACTTGTTTATTCCTCTGTCGCGTACACCTTTTTCGTCCACCTGGCGTAGAAATTGACAACACACTCTACTAGGCGCGTGAGGAAGTGATTTTTTGTCACATCACAAAGCTACAACGGTGAAAAAACGTAAAATCTCCATTTTTCTTTAATATTTGGCATATTTTAAACGAAAAATAAGGAAAAATGTAAATGAAAAGTAAAGGAAACAAAGATTAACACTTACTTGGTAAGAATTTCCGACAAATTTGAAATTCAAGGAGTTCCACGAAATCAGCCCTTATTCAAAAATAACTTTTAAACAATGAATTTTAATATTTGGCATATTTTAAACAAAAAATAGGGGAAAATGTAAATGAAAAGTAAAGGAAACAAAGATTAACACTTACTTGGTAAGAATTTCAGACAAATTTGAAATTTAATCGACCAACTTCACGTCTAGAAAAATCCAAATCCAAAAGGAGTTCCGCGAAATAAGCCCTTATTCAAATATAACTTTTAAACAATGAATTTTAAATTTAAGAAATTTATTTTTTGCAATATTAATTTATCTAGGTGACTATTATTTATCCAGGTGGAAATCCACATCATCAGTTTTGCCAACTGTCGCGTGCGTGTAGTCACAATAGGAGCAAGTGGACGAAAAAGGTGTACACGACGGAGGAATAAACAAGTTTGGGGGGGGGGGGGAGGGGGGGAGGGGGGTAATTAAAACGGAATTTAGTTTAGGTGTACACCGTATAAAAAGCTTCAAGTTCAGGGGGGTAATGAGTACTTTCTAAATTTAATATATTTTCTAATTGTTCTAAATATTTATTATTAGTTTCAATAAATATTAACACCAAAGTTTAGTCAGAATTTCAAGTCATATTTGATAGAATACTATTCTTCTTTGTGACACAGATATTTATCATAAATGTATAACAATAAAATACTTACGAGTATTCTAACTAGCATGCTATCATATTGCTTAGTATTTAAATTAGAGTTATAAGTTAGTAGCATATAAATAGCATAATAATATAAATTTGAAACGTATTGATTATTATGCCAAGTAAAGCATCATAATAATACATAAAGCAAGTTATTTATGCAGTAATTAAATTACAGATCAAAGACTTATGCAAGTTCTATTAGAGATGTTATAATCAAATAAATGCATACTTGACTCGGAAAGAAAATTGATTAACTTTTAGGAAAAAGATAATACCGAATTAAGTAGGTCTCAATTGGTTAGAGACTCATGCTGACAACGTGTTGTAAAACAAGAGGAAAATACAAGAATACTAAACAAGAAACAGAGACAAATGATGATAAAAAGTATAAAGTAGAGAGCCTTATTTAATCTCTTCAAGTGTATCTTTCACAAGAATGAATATTTCTGTTTTATAGGACGTACAAACCATTTGTTAAGAATCTTAAACCAAATGTGTTAGTATATCTTTATGACTTACATTAAATATATATATTACATTAGGTTGTTAATAAAAAGAAACATCCATAATTAAATGAATAACCCTAATTAATATATAGTATTTATTAAGTCATACTCTTCAAACAAGCAATTCTGCTCTATTTAAAAATAAATAAATAAACAATTCTGCTCTTGAGATGAAGATGTAGCAACATAACTAAGTCAATTCCGCTTCCATTTTTATTTTTGTTTTTTCAAATCATTTACCTTTAAAAGGTACCCATTTTATTTTCCCTAGGAGCAGTAATTTAAATTTAAAGTAGAAGCAGCAATAAAATGGAAAAAAATGATGGGAAAACGGAGATGATAAAAAATCAACGAGACAAATGAAATATGTATTTAGACAATATATGAGGAGTTTCTATTTTTTAAAATCATATAGAAAAACTAGATCCACTAGTGTGCACCTTGATGGACTTATCGGATATTTTATCATCTTTTATTAATATATATTGAATAATTTTAAAGAATGAATTGGTACCTTTTTATTTCTTAAAAATTTAGCTCAAAATAAAAAATTAGTTCAACTAAATTTAATGAAAAAAATATTTGGATTGATTGAGTAATTTTCAAGGTGAAATAACAATAGCTTAGTAGTTTTCTAGATGAAATATTAATAGTTACGGAATTTTTGGGTTACAAAATAAAGTTAAGAGACTTTCTAAGAAAACTAGATATTGGACAGTATGGACCCAATATATATTAATCCCTCCGTCCCATTTTATGTGAGGTAGTTTGACTTGACACGTAGTTTAAGAAAGAAAGAAAGATTTTTAAAACTTGTGGTCCAAAATGAATGATAGAAATTTGTGTGGCTGTAAATTATTTCATTAAGGATAAAATAGACATTTTATAGTTAAATTGCTACTTAACATAGAAATGTGTAATTTCTTTTGGGACCGACTAAGAAGAAAAGTAAATCACATAAATTGGGACAGATGGAGTACTTATTTTATTTCAATTAATGTAACATATTAATGAGATTTGAATAGTCAATCATTTTTTAAATATAATTTGTGAATATTGTAAATTATTAATTGTTATGATTTATAATAGGAAAATCACACCATATACACATTTAAGGGACAATATTACAAGTTTTAAACACATTCTTAAAAAATTCTTCCTTATAACAGTTTATTTACGGGTTATAACATATCACTTAAATTGAACTTTATTTAAAAATTAATTATAGGTTTTATTTAAAAATGATTAATCTCTTTATATTTTTATATTATTAATTATTAATAGCTAACTAATTTAATTGCAGTTCCTTTTATAAAATCGAAATTATCAGTTACACGAATTTAGGGATTTACATTGATTAGACTTCCTTGTTTACCGTTACACTCCAAATACCTCATACACCAATCACAGTTCCCCGCCCACCCACACCTATAAGTTTCTACACGCCACCACCCCACTACCCCATATTCACAATTTTCACTCCCATCCTCCTTACCATTCCACTACATCACATTCACAACCGTCCATCCAATCGTTCTCACAACCCCAATACCCTAACTCCACAATCGCCTCTCTCATTACGTTTCTCATCATCATCATGTCTAAGAAACACACTGAAACTCCTCGAAAGAGTGCCAGATCTGTTGAAGGAACTTATATTGATAAATTTCATGTTCCAACTTTCAATATATTAAATCAAACCCCCCCCCCCCCCCCC
>NC_064288.1:45608184-45831323 GCF_019186545.1 Solanum stenotomum
CCCCCCCCCCCCCGCCTAAAAGGGCTGAAATTCCGGAGACGTGTGGTTCATCACGGTTGAAAGAAAAAAAAGAGAAAAAAAATGAAGCAAAGAAAAGGCCGACTTCGGCAAATCAAAAGGGGAAGAAGAGGAAGGGGAAAAATTGTTGAAACCCCTTCTGAATCTGATTCTGATTTTGTTAGTGAAACAAAAAAGAAAAAAAGAAAAAAAACAACAAATGTAGAAGTTGCTCAACCTTCAAAACCATCAACAAGAAGTACAACAAAAAAGAAGGAATCAGAAATACCAACATCCAAAAAACACAAAAAAGTTGTTAGGGTAAGTACTTTATTTAATTTATTTTCACATTAGCCAAAATAGTGATTTTTTTTATATCACATTATGCTTATTGTTGTTTTCGAAACATTTGTATGTGTGAAAATAGTTCGAAATATGAATAAAATGTCTATGGATATGAGGTTAATGTTTGGTTGTTGGATTTTGTATGTACTTTGATACAATATTGGTATGTGAATGGTATGAATTGTGTATTAACATTGGTGGGATTGTCTATTAATTTTGTATATGGTATGAATTATTAAATTGATGTGAACAAAATTGTATGAATTGTTTAATTACTCTGTTTTGTATAAATTTAGAATAATATTAATATGAAATTGGGATTTTTCCTATAAAGAAGGTTTATTATTCAATTTATCCATTAATGTATTAAAATTATTAAATTATTGTTAGCGTATTTCGATAAATTTATGAAAATAAATTGATGAATGCAACAGTGCAAATGAAGCTGGTACGATGTTTGAATAAAATTGGTGTGAATTTTTTTTGTAAATATGGCATAAGGCAGTACAAAAATTTATGTATATGCATGTGTATGAAACATAAATAATATTTGTATGAACATAATTTTATTTTATTTTTATCAATGTTTATATGATTTTGATTTATTTTTGATTTAATTTATATGATATAATTTAATTATAAACATTTTAAAACTATAGTTACTGATGGAATGAAACTTGAATAGCATTTGTATGAAGTGTGTTTTAATTTAGTATAAACAATTTTATTTTATAGGCAAGGAAGATACACACACTGGGCTTCATGTACAAACATGAATGTTTTTGCTGATCGATTGAATTTCCTCGGGCAAGAGAGGTTTCAACAATTTCTCGAACAAACACTTTTTGGTGTATTTTATGACATACACCACATAAAGAGTCAATGTCAACTATTGCGACATTTGATGATTCTTGAATCTAAAAATGTCAGAGACGACATGTTTGTTGTGAAAATAAACGATACAGAATTACGTTTTGGAATCAAGGAATTTGCAGCGATAACTGGTCTTAAATGTGGACTATATATTCCCAATAGAATTATTTTAAAATATTTTAGGGATATAACAGAAATCCCTAAGTTAAACTTCTTCAATAAGTTTAAACATGCTAACTTTTTTGAGACTGAAGACCGCTTAAAAATTGGCATTTTGTACTTCATTACTTCATTTTGACTTGTTCGGAGGCCTCAAAAACAACTATTCCTAAATTGTATTTTGATTTGGTTGAGTCCGGTCAATATGTCAACTTCCCATGGGGCAATGAATGTTTTAGATTAACTCTTAAAGCTTGCAGCCGTAGGTTGGGAAAGAATCTTACGTCATTCAAATTCAATCAATTCCATATAGCATTGCAGGTTTGGTTTTATGAGTGTTGTCATCCTTTTGACAACACAGTTGATATACGTGTTTCAAATGTCACACCGCGTATTCTCAACTGGAAGACATCAAATGAGAGTATTTTTTTTTTATGTCTTAAAGAATACGATTTTCAGAACACATGGCAACCAGGTTATCGTTTAGTTATTGTCCTTTACTAATTATAAATTATTACATTTTTTTTTATAAATTTTAGTTCTCACATCTTATTTTGTTATCACAGCATAAATTCAGAAACATAGTGCTTACTGACGAAGAGTTAAATGTCATGGATCAGATCAATTTGCATCAATCTTCTAGTCACCATGAGACAGAAGATCAAGCAACATCAGAAAGGCACGATGTTGACTTCGACGAAAAGTATGTAGAGTTGAAAAAGAAAATTGCAGAGGTATACAATTAAAAATTATGATTTAATATTTTTTTTACCATATTACAAAGAATTTATCCACCCTTTCAATGTTTAATGACAGGTTCGGATGGAGTTGAAAGAACTGAAAGATAATGTTATTTTTCAATCCCTTTTCAATTAATTTTTATTAATTATTTTTCTGTAATATTTTAATGTTTAACATATATGTCTACATCTATTGATAAGGTTGACAAGCACATGACCGACATGAAAGCATATGTCGACAATTCGACAAAGTTGATAATTGAGGAGATTAGGTCTTCAAGAGGTCAACCATCACAAGCAACACACCAACAGGTATTAAATGGTTTTACAAGTTAAAAAATTGAAACAGTTGGTGTATCATGATATGAAGTGTGTATGTGTAAGTAACTATGAGATGTACGAATTTAGACTTAAGTTTGTATTATTTTGGTATGACCAAATTTTATGCATGATTTTTCAATTTCTGTCTGTTTAATATTGGTATTAAATTGGTATGACCAAATGTTTATACAGTCTCTGTCTGTTTAATATTTTTCAGTTTTTGTCTGTTTAATATTTGAATTAAATTGATATGATTTTCCAGTTTTGTCAGTGGTGTTATAAATTTTTTATTAACTTTCTGTATTAATAGTGTTTTAACTGTTATTGTTCAATTTTTTATGTTGGTTCAATTTTGATTTTAATACAGTATTAATTATGTGAAAGGCGACATTAGTGAAATGTTATTGTTGTTTGTTTAAACTTTGTATTAATCTTGTATAAATTTTATATGAGATAGTTTTTCGCATTATTTTATGATTGAATTTTATATTACGTCATGCATTAGGATGATGCCCGTCAACATGTTGAAGAATCTGAAAAAGCTCCAATGGATCAGCCTTCAGTTTCAATGAGAGAATACGTTCATACTTCAAACACGGATGGTATGCATTTCAATCTTATTATGATATGTATATTTACTTTCAAAGTTTGTTTAACATTATTTTTTTTAATATATAGATGAAGCTCAGAAGTCAAATGACCAAACAATTGGTGTTGTTTTTAATGCTGACATACCTGGATCATCAAATTCAAAACCACCTACATTGGATGATTATCCGAATTTTACTATGACACATATTGTTGCACTTGATCCATTTCTCAATAATAATTCCACCCCAAATGTGCAGCCAAGAAATAGGAACCCTGGCAAGTATGACACATCTCCGTATATTCGATTGTTAGAAGGCGAAAGCAGTTCAAGAAGAGTTCCTATTTTATTTCGTATTAAACATCTGTTTGAAAGTCACAATGGGTTTGAGGTTACAACTGAGTTGATCGATGAGTTTAACAAATGGGTTTTCAAAGATGTCTCATCTAGGCGTGACAGGTATATGTGTAAATAAAAAATAAAGCAATTTTTTTTCTTTCAATATTATCCAATCAATTTGTATACACTGTTTTTAATATATTCTTAATGTTAACAGGAAATCTGCTTATTCAAAGCTCAAAGATAGTTTTGAACCTCAAATGGACTTTGGTGTTGTCAAAGTTGCAAAAAAGGATTTTTTCAACATAATGGTTAAACCTGGCAGGCCTTGGGAAGACGGGTTAAGTCTTATATATCAACCTTTTAAATAGTTAATTTAAAACTCGTATTCCAGATTTTTGTAATTATATTTGTAGTTTCTGTTTAAAATATATATATCCATGTTGTATGCATATTGAATGATTTTTGAATAAACTTGGTATACAGTGTTCTTGTATTCATTTGATATGATTTTTGAATTAATTTGGAATAAAAATAAACTTTCATGAACAATGCACTAAACATGATGGTAGAATGAAATTTATATGCATTCTATATATATTTGAAACATTTTTTAATGGATTTTTAAATGTTAACAGCATGTTAATACCATTATGTATTATCTGCGAAAGAAGGCAAAGTACTCTCCCATACCACTATCATACAGTACGGTTGATTGTTGGTTTATGACGTGGGTTGATAACATTGAGAAACAATGGAGAGAGTCAAATTGCGACATGAGATCCATTTCTCCCGACCATGATGTTGGACAGTGCATTAGAGGCTTCAAACTGCTTGCCAACATTCCTTGGGACAGTGTTGACGATGTCATTATTCCTATCAATATTAGTGAGAAATTTCATTGATTTTTGGTTGTATTCAGAATCAAGCTTAGATGTCTACATGTATACAACTTGATGAAGGGAGGATCTGTTCACACCAAGAAAGTAAATGAAGCAGTTGGTAAACTTTTAACAATGATACCACTATTTTTGACAAGCACGGGATTTTATGGTAAAAGGCCTGATTTGTATGCCAATAAACTCCCTAAATATGTACACAAGTCTCAATCCGACCCACTTGATATCAAGCATATGATGCATGCTCCTCAACAAGAAGATATTTCAAAGTACGTATTTCTATACTTTATTGATTTCATTAGAAAAGTTAAATTAATTTATTTCTTAAAATATTTTTTCTTTCTTATTTTTTTCATTTTTTCAGTGATTGTGATTTGTACACATGTCTATTTGCTTAATACATCAGTAATAATGTTTTTGATATGTGTTCTATTGATATCGATGCAAAGTATCATCATCAAAGGTATGCCACAATCCTATGACATTACGGAAAAACAAAGAATGAGGATGGCGCGATCAGTGAGGGTGAAGTTACTGGTACGATTGCTAGCAAATTTGGTGGACCTCGCATAGCAAAAGAACATGTTCCGGATACCACCAATTATCCTACACCAAGACAACAGACAAGAAATTAGATATAGTCTATTGCACCTTCTACTTTTTTAGAACAACATTTTATTTTTTTTAACTTTTGGACAATTTTTTGTGTTAAAGTATTTGATGATATATAATATCATATGTTTAATTTCAGTCAGATATCATCTACAAAAGAATTACCATTTATCGGGATGCCAGTTATATACAGACTTCATACCAGTTGGATTCACTATTTGGGGTATATATTACACATTGAATATACCATTTTCTGGGATGCCAGTTTTATACAAATTGCATACCAATTTGATTCAACATTTAGACTTAATGATATTAATGTGTATTACTAACTAGATTAAAAAATAATACCAATTTAGAGATCATGAACCAACTTTGTCTTATAATTAGTATACAATTTTAATTTTTGAATGTTAGGTATTGTATTTATTGTGATATAATGGTATGAATTGTGTTTTAACATTGGTGTGACTGTCTATTAACTATGTATATGATATGAATTATTAAATTTGTATGAAAATAGCGATTTGTCTATTAATTGTCAAATGTGTATGAAATTGAATTAATCGTCAAACTAGCGATTTTTTTCTAAAAATATCACATTATGCTTACTTTATATTCTAAACATATTTTTGGATGGAACGTGTATGAAATCTGATTAATACATGTATGCCTCTGACTTTAATGTTTTGATTGTTGGATATTGTATGAATTGTGATAAAATATTGGTACACAAATGGTATGAATGTTTATACGAAATCAATGAATGTTTACATGAAATTGATTTTTCGTTGTTATATATATGTGTGATATAAACTGAAGTTAGTATTTGAATGATACCTGAATAAGATTGGTATAAAGATTGTTGTAATTTCATTTATAGTAGGACACAAGTTGGAAATCAAATTAATATTCATGATAAACTACATTAATTACTCAGGATACCAAATGCATTCCATAATTACCTTGTATAATTATCACTAATATTAACACTATCTTATATATTAAACTGAAATAAATTTTATTTCCAACAGTATGCAATTTGTATGATTAATGAATGTCTCGTGTATAAAAAATGAACANATCACTAATATTAACAATATCTTATATATTAAACTGAAATAAATTTTATTTCCAACAGTATGCAATTTGTATGATTAATGAATGCCTCGTGTATAAAAAATGAACAGTATATTAAACACTTAGTTATAATGCATTTCACACCAATTATGTTTCATATCAAAACAAAACATGAGTCTAAAAGATAAAATAAAATTAAAATTTTATATAGTCTAAACAAATAAATAATTATTTTTTTTGCACAGGATAATTTGAACATGTCATCTTGTTGTGGCCAACTTGACGACATCTACTGCAAGTAACTTTAGACCTGTTGAATTTTACATCAGCAAACCCTTTCCAGCGTTCAAGTTGCGGTCTTCCTGTTGTTCTCTTTGGACCGGGCGACATCAATTTAGGCTCTGAAACATAACTTGGTATATCTCATGTACTCTCGCATGGGAGAGGTTCAACAGGGATGTCATATGTATCTTGAAAATTCTTCAGGCTATAAAAGGGAGAGCAATAATTTGTTTCATGCAGTCTTCTGTATCTAAGAACTGCTATTCCATGCCCACACGGTATCTCATCATTTTGAAATCTTCCGCAACTACACATCTTAGTATTTAAGTTTACTATGTACCGCTTTGGTCCATCAACAATAGCATGCATATCAACTATTGATGGTATTACCTAACACACAAAAATATTGATCATTAAAATACTGTTACAAAAAAACAAGCCACAAAAAAAGATTTGAATTATAGTTACAGAATGGATATCAAATTAATGTACTTTTTATTCTAGTTGGCAATTTATACTAAATTATTTCAATAATCATACTAATTGCATACATGAATACATTTAAATAATAATGAATAAAGGAAAAATCATACCCTCATACTGCTAGACAAAGCAATACTTTTCTGGAGCATAAGATTATATTTTTCTGTAAGCTCTGATCTAGTTTTTGCAGCCTCCTCATTATGCTTATGAATCCATCTTTGAATTGTTACCCTCATAAATTCAAGAAGTAAAATCACTGGCAACCTCCTTGCTATCCTGTTAACATTAGTCAAAGATTCGGCTATGTTTGAAGTCATGGTCCATGTTCGCTTACATTTTGAATAAGTCCTTGACCACTTGCTATACCCCATATCATATAAATAATCTCTTATTCTTGGATCTATCTGATCTATTCTTTGCATAATCGCCTCAAATTGTTGTATTGTACAAGCCTTTGTCATTGTAAAAAATAGTTTCTTCAAATCTTCAGTATTCCTATGGAAGTTCTTCAAAACATTGCAGCATAAGTGTCATATGCAAGCAAAATGTTCCAATCCAGGATATACTCTGGCAGTCCCTTTCCATATGCTCTCGTTTCTATCTGACATAAAACACATGTTTTCCCTTTCTTCATATGCTTTCCTAAACTGTTCAAAGAACCAGGTCCATGATGCATCATTCTCAGAATCCACTATGGCATAAGCAAGTGGAAGTATGTGACCTGATGCATTAATTAAAAAAAAATATCATACAAATTTCACACACACCTTATATCATATTTATTGTTGATTATAAATGTAAAAGATTCAAAAAATANAGCATAAGATTATATTTTTCTGTAAGCTCTGATCTAGTTTTTGCAGCCTCCTCATTATGCTTATGAATCCATCTTTGAATTGTTACCCTCATAAATTCAAGAAGTAAAATCACTGGCAACCTCCTTGCTATCCTGTTAACATTAGTCAAAGATTCGGCTATGTTTGAAGTCATGGTCCATGTTCGCTTACATTTTGAATAAGTCCTTGACCACTTGCTATACCCCATATCATATAAATAATCTCTTATTCTTGGATCTATCTGATCTATTCTTTGCATAATCGCCTCAAATTGTTGTATTGTACAAGCCTTTGTCATTGTAAAAAATAGTTTCTTCAAATCTTCAGTATTCCTATGAAAGTTCTTCAAAACATTGCAGCATAAGTGTCATATGCAAGCAAAATGTTCCAATCCAGGATATACTCTGGCAGTCCCTTTCCATATGCTCTCGTTTCTATCTGACATAAAACACATGTTTTCCCTTTCTTCATATGCTTTCCTAAACTGTTCAAAGAACCAGGTCCATGATGCATCATTCTCAGAATCCACTATGGCATAAGCAAGTGGAAGTATGTGACCTGATGCATTAATTAAAAAAAAATATCATACAAATTTCAAAAAATACCTCTTGGATCCATAGTGCTTGCAGTCAACATTGTACCACCATATGAGCCTCTCAAAGCTGCCCCATTAACAACTACAATTGGCCTACAATACTCCCAACCTCTAATACATGCTTCTAATGCAACAAATGTATATAAGAATTTATCACATTCCGTCCTTTCTAATTTTAAAACCGAACCAGGATATGTCTGCTCCAATATGTATAGATAACCTGGAAGTTTTTCAGTTTTTACAATTAATTTTATAATTAGATAGCTGAACAATACAACACAACAAATATACTAGCTGGATAAAACATGGACACCAATTATATTCAAATTAGATACAGAATGGATATTAATTGGATATAGAAAGGAAACCAAATGGATAATGGGAATTCAATATGTAAACAAACTGCATGCCAGATTGTTGCATTGTTATAATTCACACCAATACAGTCAATAATATAAAATACAAAATTTAGTTCTAAAAAAAACCTGGAAGTTTGGCATATGACTCGGCTGGATCTCCACGCACCAATTTTATCGCCTTTTCTTTAGCTCTCCAAGCCTACATGTATGTTAGCACAACATCATGCACTTTCAAAACGTCTTCCGCTATATCTTTTGGAGTGTATACAGTCGATGGATCAATAAATTCATCCATTATTAAAATAGCTACAACGTCAGTTATTCCCTGACGCCTTGCATACATTCTATATCTAACGGAACAAGTGTGTTCCGCATAGTATTTTCTTATTTTAAATAACTTTGATTGATTCAAACATGATGAGTTCATCATCCAAGAACAATTATCAGCAGGACACTTCAGGTAATAATTGTTTAAAAAATTTAAAAAATCCATCAAAAACTGATATACCAAATACACTAAAAAATAAATACACATTCAAACAATAAATTAAATCCTTACCAAGATGAACTAGAACGAGTCACAAGAAATCTGAATTTTTTCATAACTCCATAATGTCGCATCACCTCCATAAGTGTTTCTTTATCATTGTAAATCTGATTTTCAACTATAAATAAATTAGAAAGGTCACTGATTACTCCATTTCCTTCATCAGTATTTTCATCGACAACTCCATCTAAATTCACTCCTATCAAGCGGATGGAGTTGCTGGAGTATAAATCAAAGTTAGTTAGTGTTCTACTAACATCAGAATGTCTCCTATCCACAACAACTACATAATCCTGATTATCTATTTCTATATTCTTCAAAGTTATGCACAATGGATATTTCGTAAAGAAATCTACATTAGCTTTCTTTTGATCTAAAAAAACCCGCACACAAACGTCATTGTGGATACTAACAGGGGGACATCTATCACTAACTATATATTTTATCTCTATATTGTGAATATTAACATCTATCATTAGCTGCGATGTTATCGCACTTACTAGACCATTATAAAGACTAGAATAATCATATATAATCCCCTCCATCTGAAAATCAACATATTTCCCTGTTTCATTAAAAAATACTAACAATTAATCTTGCATAATACAAAAAAATAAAATTATACACACTTGTCATTATTTTTTCATACAAGAATCATTCAGACAGTAAACTACAAACATATTTCATTTTAAAAAATAAATCAGATTTCATGCCTACTTAATACAAATTTCATACGTTCAATCATCATTTATACCAAATTTATACATTTCTCATATCAAATAGTTCATTCCTTTCGCGTTATTTATACATAATTGACAAAACTTATATAAACAATAACATTTCACATTTCATACCAACTTAAAACATTTTTAATACACTTATTCAAAATTCAAAATAACTTTTTTTACTAACTAGTTAACACACTTTCATATCAACTTAAAACAACTGTCATATAATTCTTCAAAATTCTAAATAACCTTTTTTTCACATTAGTGAATACACTTTCGTACCAAATTAATTACACTTACACTAACAAATTCATTCAAAACTATACATTTTAATTTATTTTTTCACGAAAAAAACAAGTAATCAATAATATTACAGAAACTTACCAAGAAAAAAACCAGTTATCAATAATATGGTGACACTAAGCCACTACCAAAAAACAGAAACTTACCAAGAAAATCACTAATATTACAATTTCACAACAACTAATAAGTATTATGAACAAAACGTATTGTTTATATAAAAAAAAATATCACATTCAATATAGTGGCGATTTACAGTTTCATTTTTTTTTTCTATTTCATTGAAATCCAAATAAAAATAGTAAACAATTAAAAATACTCACCTGAAGCAACCCATCTTCTGCCATGTTTAATTAATATTGATGCATAGTTGTCCATCACAAAAAAAATACGTTTTGTCAACAAAAAAAAATCAATTTGTCGCCAGTGACAATTTCTGGAAGAAAAACGAAGAGAGAGAAACGTGAAAGAAAAATGGATAAAATCTTATTTTTAAATTAATTTTAACAAATTGGAGTGAATTAAGGAAACTGAATATTCTTAATTAGTTTGAAATTTCTTAATTCATGCTAATTAATAATTATCTTAAATTAATTCAAATTTAATTGCCATCCCTGTTTCCGTTTTTTTCATTTTTTCCTTCAGAAACGTTTTATTTTAATTTATTTTTATCTTTTTATTATTTTCAAATCAAATGTTTTTAATTATTAAAAATAACTTTTTTTTTAATAATATGTTACAACCTGAAATTTTTAATGTTATAACTTGAAAGTCTTTATCTACTGCTATAACTCCAAAATATTAGTATAATATATGTCATATTAGAAATTTTCACTTTATAATATTTTTTACATATTTTTCAGATAATATTATTCATTCTCTCCCAATTTATGTGATGTAGAATTTCGAGAGGTAGACAAATTTTTTTTATGTCTTTTAAAGTTATTGTAATTTGTAATAGTATTTTACGTCATTTTCAAATAAGATATGTTACGCCTTTTGTCTCAATTTATGTGACACTGACATAATTTTGAGAGCGAACCAAATTTCTTATATGTTTTTTAAAAATTTTAAGATGTTAATTTTTGTGATTTATAGTATATTTTTAGTCCTCTTAAATGATATATGTTACTTCTTTTGTCCCAATTTATATGGCATGCGAACCAATCAAATTTTTATATGTCTTTTAAATATTTAAGTTGCTAATTATTGTGATTTGTACTATTTTTCCATTTAACTTTGTTTTCTTACTTTTCTTTTTCAATCGGTTAGAAAATTTTGAAATTCAATTTTAAGTCGAATCTAAAGAAACGTTCAGAAGTTGTTTTCACTTTAAATTCCTCATCAAAATTATAAAATAATTCTAATTTGTAATTATGATCAAATACAACTTCGATTTTTAAATATTATTTTTTATTTTTAAAAATAGAATTATTTCTTTTAAATACCCATTATTTTCACCTTTACTATATTTATTAATGAAATTTTAGGACTTAGGAATGTAATTATTAACATTTTTAATAATTAATTTACCATGAAATCAACAAAGTGAAAAAAATAGAGAGAGGCAGAAGAAGCTGTGAGGCACGTAATGAAAGAGGAATGGAGTTGGAATTCATATCATGTTGTGTTGGGTCATTTTAACACTTTTTTCACAATCAGCAAAAAATTTAAAGGGACTGTAACTCACTCACCGATGGCGTGTCAAAGTACCAAATTAAATGAAGACAATTGTCATTTGACACCAAAACAATTCTTTAACAATGAATTTTGAATAAAACTAAAAATTAGCCAATGAATCAATGGCACCTGGCATTTTTACCCAAATAATTATTAAAGAGGATTAAATCATTTTTTTTTAAAAAAAAATACTTTGCAGAACTCCCCCACCCACGCACCCCGACCCTAGTCGTCTTCTCCAACAAATTAAACCCAACCCCTTTCGTCTTCTCCGCCGACTCGTATTATCTCAATGCTTTTTAGTTTTATTAGTAGGAGGATTCCATTATACATTAACAAAGTGGTCATTTTCTCAGCATCTAAATTAAGGACTGTCATTTTAATGAAGAATTGAGATAGTAATTAAGGCCAAATATCACACAATCAATGGTCAAATCTATTACTGTACTATTTAGAAGCTATGAAGAGTGATAAGCTGAGAAGAATATCAGTAAAAAAAAAAATTGTTAGTGAAGTTGTAATGACGACTTTCAACCACATAATTTGAACTGCCATGATTTAACAATAAAATTCTTCACCAATTTGACCATCAAATCTAATCCACATAGAGATGTATATTCAACTCTAAAATCACTCTCAACACTTTTCACATTGAAGGACCTTAAGGTAGGAAAACTGGTGGCCAAAAAATAGGAAAGAAGAAGGAAACAATTAAATGAAATCGGCTAAAGATGCCTTTCCCGCACTTTTTATAAGTGTATTACACTCATCATATCATGTCAGCAAAAAGTGTCAAAATGACACAACAAGACCTGACATAAGGTGTTTAAAATGAACAAACCTAGTTAAAGTGTTTAAGTGAAAATTTATGCCAACTTTAATGGATCACCGATGTGTTCAACCTAATTTATTTAAGCATAATAATAGCAATATACCAAAGTTACCCCTGGCTAGGGAAGCAGAGGATATAAACAAAGGACAATGTAGCAATTGCAGTAAGATTCTCTAAGATCTAATCATATTGCTCCATTTTAATACTACTAAAAAATCTATGTAGCAATTGACCTGTTGTGTGCTTACTCCCTCTTATAAGATAGTAGAAAATAGATATAGTAATTATAAATAATTAGGTAACTTTTTCAGAAAATTATCTACAGTTGAGTGATCTGCGATATGATCTCAAAGATATTATGAAATAAAATAATAAAACTCTTTATTTTTTAAAAAATAGACAACTAAGCCAAAATATTTATTTCTAGTATAAATAAATGTATTAGGGAAAAATAAGTTATACATGTGGTTACATGCAGAGTGGACTTGTGTGGCACTAGAATGAAGTCCGATGATGACGTGGTGAAGAGGATCGACCAGAAGTAGACATAAAGGTTTCATTGGTCGAAGTGTCCAAAACAAATATAATTTTTGAATTTCAAATTCAAATTTGAGGTACTATATTTTCAACTCTCAAATTAAATCTCAAATATTATATTTTTATTTTTTAAAAATATTTTCAAACGGATTTAATCAAAATCCCAAATCCTCCTCTATTGGCTACTCCCTCCGTCCCTTTTTAGTTGTCCATTTTAGAAATGACACACAGATTAAGGCAACAATGATTAGCACAGTGAAGTTACAATTTTACCCTTATAACAACTTTTCACTTCAAAATTACAACCACTTATTTGAATTAAAGTGAAATAAATTTGAGGGAAACAACATACACTTTTACAATTTTCAAGAAGTATAAATAAGGGTATAATAGGAAAAAATTTGTTGTCCTTTCTTGATTTGTCAAAATGGACAACTAAATAGGGACAACCAAAAAAGGAAATATGGACAAGTAAATAGGAACGGAGGGAGTAAGAAACATGAATGAACTTATACCAACTTCGTGTCCTATCAAATATCATTTTGGCCACAGGACGAAGCCAATTGGTACTCCCTCCGTCCCTATTTACTTGTCCATATTTCCTTTTTTGGTTGTCCCTATTTAGTTGTCCATTTTGACAAATCAAGAAAGGACAACAAATTTTTTCCTATTATACCCTTATTTACACTTCTTGAAAATTGTAAAAGTGTATGTTGTTTCCCTCCAATTTATTTCACTTTAATTCAAATAAGTGGTTGTAATTTTGAAGTGAAAAGTTGTCATAAGGGTAAAATTGTAACTTCACTGTGCTAATCATTGTTGTCTTAATCTGTGTGCCATTTCTAAAGTGGACAACTAAAAAGGGACGGAGGGAGTAAATCATAACTAATGAAAGTGACATTAAAGTCAAACAAAAATTTATTATAAAGTATGATCATGACGTAGAAAAAATTATGAGAAAGTAGATCAGATTGATGATTTGATTTCTTATCTAATTGTGGTCTAAAAAGTACACTCTTATCCACTTTTACTCTTCGTTTACTTGTCCATCATACTAAAATTACTAAATTAGAATATTTATTTTAATTTTTTCATTTTCAAAATCAAGACAAAAACTTAAATATTACTCCCTCCATCCCATTTTATGTGAGGTGTTTGACTCGGCACGGAATTTAAGAAAGAATGGAAGACTTTTAAAACTTGTAGTCCAAAATGAATGATATAAATTTGTGTGGCTGTAAATCATTTTATTTAGGGTAAAATAAACATTTTATAGTTGAATTGTTGCGTAATATAAAAATGTGTCATTCTTTTTGGGACTGACTACAAAGGAAATTAAGTCACATAAATTGGAACAGAGAGAGTATAATACTTTCTATTTTTTTATTTCCCATAAGTGTTCGGTATTGAAGGCTGATTAAATTCGAATTTACACTGAAAAGTCACACATTGAGGGTAAAACACTCGCTAACAAAGGTGATTTCATATCCAAAGGGACTCAAACCCAAAACCGCTTTGGTTATGAATGAAGGAGTACTTAATACTCCATCACAACCCTTATGGGTTACTATAATATTTTTCAATGCATATTTAAACCATTGAATTTATCGGAAAAGATTTACATAATGTACTCTGTTGTCTACCAATTATGAAGGTAGTTTGGACCCTGTTTAGATGAAGTTTTAAAAAGTAATTTATAATAAAAAGTTAAAAGTTATAAATAGCAGATATCTTACTTTTGACTTATTTTATAATTTTTTAGGCCTAAAAATAAGTGCTTAAAAATATGATTTTAATCTTTCTAAGCACCTTCAAAACTTAAAAAAAAAAAAAAAGATTAAAAGTCAAAAGGACCTGAAAATCAGCTAATCCAAAAATACACTAAAATATAACATAATGGATTGTTAAATTGTGTGAAGTATGTCAAAAATGTTGGACCATGGATAAACTTAATTTGGACTAGTACATCACAATGAAATAAAGAAATATATTATGAGAATAAACAAGTTGGACTTTATGATCTAATTGAGATTATGAAAGGCATTGGCATACTTAGAAAAAGATATTTGATTGGAAATTAAAGAAAGAAAATAATTCGTATAAAACAAATTAACCAGTCACTATTGTTGACATTATAAGCATGTTGATTTATTTTTTGTACCATATAATAGAGAATAGTTCTATAGTCAAAAGTTGGTAGACATTATTGGCTTCTTTTGTAGACATTTATCATTGCATTCCCACAAAAACAAAATGACAAATTTCTTATACCTAATTTATAATCAATATTTAATTTTCGAATTTGTACAAAATTCGTTATATTAAACATTTTCCATGCTCAAATATGACTTGATCAAAGAAAATTTCTAAGTTGACAATTGATTTTAATATTATACATTTTAGACTCGATTCTAGTATCAAATAGATTTTTTTTTTTTTTATCTTATTTTCTTTAAAAAGTTGAGTGAAGTACTATGGAAAACAGTCTTTCAAATAATCCAAAATGGAGTAACTTTTTAAGAACAATATTAAATGGTATTCTTTTCGATTTAAATGGAAAAAAGAAAATTATGTTCCTAATTAGTATGATAATGTCACGTCAATATGGGATATTTATGTGTCGTAATCAAGTTGGGTAATTCTAATAATTACCTAGATTAGTTTTTTCTTTGAGATTTGTCACATCGAGAAAAGTGGAAAAGAAAATTAGAGAAAATTATATCGCTATCCATAGGTGTATTCAGATTTTGAGACGATGGTGCACTATTATGGAAAGGTGAATCTAATTAAGATATAAATTTTGTTCGATTTGATATTTAGGTTCTTATCACTGAAAATCTTTAAAATTTTAAAATTATAGGTTCAAAATTATTTTCTATCTATCCAAACCATTCAGAGAGGTGTTACCCAATTTTAGAAAGGAAAATAAAACAAGACAGATAAAAAAAAATTCAGATTTCTAACCTCACTTAATGAGGTGCACTCAATCATCATCGCACGACATTTTATGATACTTCGAGTGTTGGGTCACACATCTATATTTAAATATTTTTTAAAAAATATAACACTACTATATATGATTTTGGGAGAGAAGCATGAGTTCACGTGAACCTGGAACCCTCCTGGATACGCCTCTGTCGCGCTCAATTTATCTGATATCAAATGTTAAGAAATAAACAATTTTTTCTTCAAACACAATAAATTTATGTGCTATTTAAATATTTTAAATTTATTGTTTATAATAAGTTAGAATACTTTTTATGTAATTTTTTTAAAAAAAATTATATCCAAATTTACCATTAAAATTTGAATTATTATCCTCAAAATTTAAACTATGCTACATGAAACCAGACTGTGGAAGTAATAAATACATTATTACTCCGTAGACTTTACAAAGCCTAAAATGACAAGACAAAAAGTACAGTCGTTACGTGTTTTGCATGGTCACAATTTTGGTTCCAATTTTGTAATGATTGTGTTTTATGATTGAAAATCATTTTCTGCATGAAATAGCAATGGATGTATTTGAGGGAGAAATTGGAGTATAGCTACTTTTTGAATTGTTAATTAAGCTTTAGTTTATGTTGAAATTGTTGAAAAAAGAAAAAATGTCATTTTCTTAAAAAAGTGAACAAAAAAGAAAATAGGTCAAATAAATTAAAACAAAGAAAGTATGTCTCTATGTTTTTGTTTGCTCATGTACTCTTCTCTAAAATAAATAGTGAACATGATATATTCAAATGATTTTATATCAATTTATAAACATATCATTGTCCGATTTCAACATCACATATTTATGAAGTTGTTTTGAACTGCAATCAAATAAACTATGTACAAATTTTTTTATCAATTTTTAATAAACAAGCAGGAAAATAAATTAAGAGAAATAATTTAGATAACTAATAAAGTTGAAGAATGAAAGAAGCTTGAATTTTTTTTTAAAGAAAAAAATATGGAGCACAATTCTTTTCCGAATATAAAAGTGTCACATCCCAAATCCGGATGTGATGGCACGTGTCCATTTCCCACTGGACACGTTAGCCTAACCCAACCACAACGATAGAGAAGTAGAAATACGAGAATAAAAGATAATAAATAAGCGGAAGACTTTAATTAAGACTCAACACTACCCAGAATTAGGTTGTCACATGTACAAACCTCTAAATACAGAATTCGAATAAAAATATACAAGTCTCAGAGTATAGTTCTCGAATAGAACAAAACTGAAAGTAAAGATAACTCAAGGGCACGTCTGGAATGAACCGCTACCTCTCGAGTATGTCCCGAAGCTCAATCTGCTAAAGAAAATACTAAGCCGAATCTAAGAGAGGTGTCAACCTACACAATTGTGTAGAAGCAAGGGTGAGTACCAAAAACCACAGGTACTCGCAAGTAACTCTAAACTAAGCAAAACTAGCAGCTACAAACAACTCCTTTCAATCCCAACCGAACCACCGAAACTTTAATCTAGCAGCAAACCAACCAACCTATACTAAACAGATCATATTCAACAGCCATGACCAACAGTATATCCTCATCAACCTCAAATCAACAAATAAGAGCAAGTAGATCAAATTCCACATAAGAAGGGTAAACCGATACAATCCACACATCACAGACAAAGATAAGGCAAATGCGATGCAAAATGCAATAATGATGTCATGTAGTCGTGATGCATGTCTGTCCTACGATACACATCTGTTGACGTAATCAGTCCGCGCTGAATACTCAAATCAGAACCCATGGGGGCCACACATGGACCATGTATCACCGCCGGAACCAGATCCCATCGGCATCCAAATCGCTAGCCGGAGCTAGTCCATCTCATATATCTCTAGCCGGAGCTAGTCTCAACTGTGTCTCATATCCATCCATCCTCATATCAGTGTCTCAGAACTCATGCAACAGATAGTTCACACATGGGATGAATAATGAATATGCACATGTCATCAATCACAATCATATCACGATCACATCATAGTATTACACATCATCTGTCTCAATCACAACCATATCACGACCACATCATAGTATTACACATCATCTGTCTCAATCACAACCATATCACGACCACATCATAGTATTACACATCACCTGTCTCAATCACAACCATATCACGACCACATCATAGTATTACACATCACCTGTCTCAATCACAACCATATCACGATCACATCATAGTATTACACATCACCTGTCTCAATCACAACCATATCACGACCACATCATAGTATTACACATCACCTGTCTCAATCACAACCATATCACGACCACATCATAGTATTACACATCACCTGTCTCAATCACAACCATATCACGACCACATCATAGTATTACACATCATCTGTCTCAACATCAATGTCTGTATCAATCATAGCCTACTCATGCTCTTCTATCCCCTCAATATCAGTTATCACATGACTTATTCAACAAATTCAAGTCACATATAACACATTTAGCTCGTTTTATTCCCCATCTTTCATTTACAACAATTTCAATCAACAAATAAAACTCATCCTCAATCCCCATTACTCCCCAACACAATTAGGAAAGTAGTCATGCGTAGTCTAAGAGTTTTACAAAGTTTGGAAGCCACTTGCCTTAAAACGAACTCCAAAAGTTACTTGACTTGAGCCTTTCCTTTCCGAGTATAATCCGGATCACGATAATCTATTCAAACAATTATTCACAATCACAATTCAAGTCCAATGACACCAAAATCAAGAAATTTAGGGGAAAATGGCAAAACGGTCCAAAAGTCTCATACCGGAAAACGATACCCAAATCTGGAAATTTTTTATGTAAAATGATCCTTAAAGTATTTGGAAGCTAATGGTGAAAACCAATTTGAAAACGGAGTTGAAATCAATTCACAAACTCAATTTGAAGGAAAATCCACGTTCTTGAAGAAGCCTAAAATATTCGGATCCGAAACCCCGACTCGAAAATGAAATATCTCTTGAAAAACATCTTACCCATGCTTAGATAAGTTCAAATATGAAATTTCATCAAAAACGGAGTTAAGATCGACCTTGAAATTCTCAATTTATCAAACTTTAACTTTACCGGGAAAGTCCAAATTGTACGCGGTTAATATGATGAAAATAATCGATGAATCAATAATTTTATGTTAAAATCAGTTTACCCATAACATAAGGATCGTAAATATACCTTTTTCATCAAAAAGGGAGTCCAAATCGATAAAACCCCAATTTTTCCCAAGAGATTTACGGATAGGAAAAAAAACCAGATAAAGAAATTATGAGAAAATGTCGAATTGAAGATTGAATACTAACCCTCATATTAATTCAAGAAGAAACCCGTAAGAATCACTCCATTCCGATCTCTAGAACTCCCGATATGCTCAAAATACCAAATGAACACAGTCTGAGATTTTTATAACAGTACATGGCTGTTATGCACCAGAAAAACAGCAGTTAATCTTTCACTAAAAAGGCCGTAATTTCCTCATACGATAGTGAAATGACCCGATTCTTTTTTGTAAATGTCTTAAATAATGATACGGACCTGCTCGTTCAATCGGAGCTCAATTTCATGCTCGTTTGCCCAGTCAAATATCATTTCTACTCGGTAAACAATTATTTCTTATTTGCGATAAAAGTCCAATCTCGGGTTAGCGAAAATGCACCAAAATTTACAGATAAGTCCTATAATTCATGCTCAAAATTTCAGAACCTTCAGAATAATTTTTCGACCTTTAAAACTAATAATGAACCCTTTAGTTGTCACAATTTGCTGAAATAGTGTCAAAGCATCCAAGAAGCTTAAAAGCTCACCCAAAACTCATTTGGCACTTCCCGAACACAAACCAAATATTCTACTAGCTTGAAAATGACATTTCGGACTCAATGAAATCGTCGGAATTTGAATTCGAGGTCTCCTTGACCCGGTATCCGATAAGGCGTCAAGAAACTAACTTTAGGCTCAAAAACTCGAAACGCACTCGGGGCCTCTAAAATTCAACCAAGATTCATTCTAGACTTAGAATCACCCCCTGAATCCAACGGTGCCCTCGGAATTCCATTTCGAGCACCGGAACCTCGTTTGTTGACCAAAGTCAACTCTTGATCAAAATTTCACAATTTTTGCAACTTAGGACCTCAAATCTTCGTTTAAACTCCAAATTCGACTTCGTAAATTCTCATAGACCCATTTCGACATTCTAAAACTGCTAGAATCGACGAAAATCCGATTCGAGTCTCGAAACTCCAAATGACTCGAAATAGCACTTTTAACCAAACTTCAACTCTTAAAAACTCAACTTTCCAAAAACTCAACTTTTCATCAATTTTCCTTCAAACCAACTTCGAAAATACAACAATTAGGAATCGGGGCAACTATCGGGAGGGGTAAAACGGTCATTTTATGAAAATTTCCAAAAATGACCTTTAGGGTCATTACAAAAAGTGTCTTTTAGAAGAGTCTAAACGAGAATAAGACTATGTCACGAATCTTATTCATTTAGACCCATTAAGAAATTTTTAAATAAAAAAACAAATACAATTAGAGCATGTATGAATTGACTTAAAAGTTGGTCAAACCTACTTTTAAGTCATTGTTAGCTTTTAGAAATGTTTGACAAGGTTAAAAATAATTTTAAATAAGTTTAAAATAACTTTAAAAAGTTAAAAACCAAAAGTAGGGCTCCCCATACTTTTTATTTTTTTTACTCAAAAGTCATTTAAGTTTAACTTTTTATTTTTTTGCCTAAAAGCTATTTTTTTAAAAAGTCAATCCAAACGAACTCTTAATGCCTAATATTTGAATGTAATCAAAATTAATGAATAATGAATAAAAATATTTTCTGCGCGTTCCTTGAAATACTAAACTGAAATAAGCAATAAGATTGGATCTACTGAAAAGAGAAATTAAACAAAAAGTAAGGTAGATTGTGAGTTGGTTCTAATGGGTAGTACTCGTGTTGATATTGTAGACAATAAAATTTGCATTGAGAAAATAATAATCAAGAACAAAAAGATATTGCAATAATCGTATTTATTGATTTAAAGTGCAAGTATTATAATCTCTATGATTCCTTTGAATTCGTCTTTTTCGGATATAATTTAAGGGCTCTTGAACTTGATCATGGATTCAAGGGTTTTAAAGTTTGTTCTTGAATCTTCGATGAACTTGAACTTGAACTTGAACTTATCTTGATCTTGACTTTTACTTGATTCAAAAGCTTTGAGCTTGTTCTTGAATCTAGTGGTCTTGATCTTGATGTTCTTGAACCTGAATACTTGAATTCTTAAACTTGTAGCTTATAGAGAAATTTATGGCGTTTGTACCACAGATTTTCTCTAGCTTCTTGTTTAGAATTTTTCGTTCCTTTTCTAAATTATGAGGACCCGTATTTATAATTTTAGAATAGAGGAGTTGTGATTGGAACATGATTTGCTTCGGCCAATCAGATTTAAGTGACATGACATATGGGCTTTATGGAGCGGACTTGTCATTTTTGACACATGTCATGATTCTATTGGCTTCTTGTTTGACCTGGCATGCCACACCATTTGCCACGTGACACCAAAAATGGGCCTCTAGAATGAGATGAAATTGGGCTTAACAAATTGGGTTCATCTATTGTAGTTCAAATCAATTTATTTAGACTTTAATTAAATCCATATTCATTAGATTTAAATAATGAACCAATTATATTAATCCATAATATTTATTTGGACTAATATATTCATGAATTTAATATAATCTGAATCATTTTATAAATTTATATTTGATAAATTTTAAATGATTACGTATATTAACTTAAATTTATGTGCACTCGAAAATGGTAGCAGATGGTCCTTATTATTTATTCAATAACAATAAAGATTTTACAATAATAATATGATTATATTTAGCAACAATAATATCTCATATGAATATTTATTGTTAGTGCTCTATATAAATGTTGATAAAGACTTTAACAACTCTAAATGCAATGATATGAACTCAATTACCGCTAAATATTTTGAAAAAATGGCACAACATGACATCCCATTTTACTAATTGGCAACATATAGCCATCTTTTATCTTATTGACAAAAAAAGATTTTTAAAAATTAAATTTTGCAATTAGTAGCTCACGTATTGAGAAGTTTTTTTTTAATTAAATTAAATAATTTTAGGAGGTGGCAGCATGATGTCTTTTTTTTTTATTATTGAGAAATGGTTTTTTCTCCCTTTTTTTTCTCTTCTTTCCCATACACACACGATTCTTTTGAATGGTACTTTTTTATTGATTATGTAATTATTTATTCAATTCTTCTTCTTCATTACTTTGAATAAAAGATGATTTACTTTCTTGTTTATTAGTTTTACATATTGAATTCTATAAAAAAAATATTCGTCCATAGTGTCTATTTTCTTCGCTTTTAAATTCTTGATGGTTTGTTGATGTCTATCCGTCAATTTCTCTAATTGTTTGCCTATGTTTGATCCCCTCTTGTATTGTTGTTCAATTTTTTTTTTGGGATTTTAATTTTTGAAATTGAAGGTTATATCTAATTTAGGCAAAAATTTACGTAATAGTAATTAATTGTAGGTATCAATTGTCATGTTTAAGAAAGTTATCCTAGGATTATTCATAAAAATGGGGATTCTGATTCTAATTTTGTGGATTCTCCATCCATAACTCTAAATTTTATAGCCGTGTAAGTTCTTCTCATTATCTGATTCGACTTGTGTGTTTGCTATTAAGCATTTTCTATTTCATGTGCAATCCTCATTTACTGAAGAAAGAATCTAGAATGTATGCAAATTTTGAGAGAATAAATATACGGATATGTATACATGAATGCAATGCATACCTGATGTTCATGATTAAAAAAAATCTTCAATGTAGTGTATACATATTATAAGTGAATGAATACATAAAGTGTTTGATTTTTAATATGTATACACTGGAGGGGATAACATAGCTATAAATGTATACTAATACTAAGCAAATGAATACACCATTATTCTACCTATATACAATCATCAAGTATACAATTGATTTTTTTTTATCAAGTAACGAACAAAAAAATATATGAAAATACATACTTTACGTTTTTAGGCGGTTACATATTGTATATATAATTTTTTATGTTTCCGTTAATTTTGTTGTTTAGTGATATTGGTTATACGAGGAAAATTAAAAAAAAACTATTAAAATGTCATTTATTAATTTGGGCCATTTTGTGCTTATTTTTTATTTGTCTATTAAATGCTAATTAATGTTAGGCTATTTATTCCTAATTATAACTATCAGTTGTAAATATATGTCATTTCCTCAAATATTTTTGCCTGTTAAAAGAAAAATCTATTTTGACTAAATATTTATTTCTCTTTGAGTGGTCATGAGCTTATAATGACCCATTTAATCTAGGGAAAAGAACACTTATATCCCAAAATAGTAAAATATTTACCCTTAAATGCTCCATTACTTTCATACCCTATTTTTATTTTAAAATGACATATACCCCCTCTATCTCTAATTACTTGTCCAATTTTCCTTTTTTACTTGTTCATTTTGGCGAATCAAGAAAGGACAATTTTTTTTACATATTATACCCTCAATTAATTTATTTTTAAAAAGGTAGAACTTCTTGAAAATCTTAAATTTTTAACCCACTTCATAATTAATATGGTAAAATAGTAATCTAACTATGTCAATTATTATTTTCTTAATAGGTGTGTCAATTCAAAAGTGGACAAGTAATAGGGATAGAGGGAGTATCTGTTTTTATTTGCGCGCTGATGTCGTGCTAAAGTCAGCGCCCACTCTTTTTTTTCTTCTCTAATACCATCACATCATTTTAGAATATTTGAATATACTTTGATGGTGTCAGAGAGTAACTAAACAGTGTCTTCATTGAATGACTGCTTCTTCCTCCTTAATACCATCAAAGTATATTATACTCTGGTGGTATTAATGAGTAACTGAACAATGTTTTCATTAAGATTTGATTCAGTCCTTTGATGATTACTCAATCATCCATGATACCATTACTGTATATCTACATATAATATCGTGGTATTATTGAGTTATGTTTCAATTCTTCAATATTTTAATTTGAAAAACAGTCTTTTTAAAAAGCTCATAATTTGGATACAATTTTTCTGAAATTCGCAAGAAGAGAATATATATATATATACTAATTTAGAGTTTAATAAGTAAGATTGTGACTTTTTTCCTCTGAATTGTTTCTTATTTATTTCTTAAATTAAGTCCAATCCTATATGATATTGATAGGGTATCAATATACCGATGGAGTATCACACAAGATTAAGCTCAATTCTATATGATACTGTTATGGTATCTGGTGTATCACAAAGAACATATTTTCTACTAATTTAGAGTTTAATAAATAAGACTGTGACTTTAATAATTTTTTCTTATTTATTTCTTAAAAAAATAGAGTTGAATCCTATATGATACCGATAGACTATCAATATACTGATGGAGTATCGCAGATGATTAAGTTTAGTCCTATATGATACCAATATGATATCAATATATCAATGGAGTGTCACTGAGGATTAATTATATTAGTGATGCTAACGTCATGTTGGCATCATGCACAAAATAAGAAAAGAAAAAGTGAGGTAAACAGGTAAATAGGTTGGGACATGAGTCCATTAAGAATAAATAGTTTGAATTTGATTTAATTTGGATAAATAATTTAATAATTTCACAATTAGATCTATTTTATGTAATTTTCCTTTAATCTAAGTCACACTAACACTTGCACCTCAATCCAATAGGCGAATCAATTTCAATTAGAAGTAGATTTTCAGTATCAAAAGACATGAACTAGATAATCAAATCATCAGCTGGAATCATAATATCAAAAGTCATAATATCGTGTGGAAAATACAAAGAAAAGCCTCTAAGAACAGGTGATATAAGTCGAGTGTTTTAAAAAAATTACATAATTTTTAAATTTGATACACTGCCTGAAAAATAGTAGTGGTGTCGTACAATAACAAAAAAGAAAGGAAAATTTTCAAAAAAACAATATTTTAGCTTTTAGTGGGACTCCTTAGCAACAGTTTTATTATTTATTAAAAATGTCATTATTTTAGTTTGTTAAGGGATTAGTTATGTATTTATTTTATTTTGATTAATTTGAAAGAATACAAATAATTAATAACAGAACAGAGAAAATCATGGAACAAAAAAAATTCAAAAAAGGTAAAAAAGATTTTAAATACAAATCAGTTATGTTTTGAAAAGAGCATAAATAGTCATCTTTCCGTCGAGCGTTTTTTTCGCTTTCTTCTTAAGAAGATCAAAAAAAAAATTAAAATAATTTAGTTTGTCTTCTGAATCATTCATTTGATAACTTTCAAACCTTCTTCAAGTTGAATACGACATATTTTTGAAACATAATTTTTCAAAATTGACAACTATAAATTTGTCGCATTCAGTGAACAATCGAAAAACAATCAGGTATTTTTTTTGATTTTTTATTTGTTTGGATGAGATATTCGTATATGTCGAGTACAAGAGTGTTTTTTTTTTGTGAAATCTTTGTATGCATTGAGATTTATAGCTTTTTCGGATGTTTTGTATCCAAATTATGATGTATAACAAATGATTTTTTTTTTAAATTTAGTAGCTGTTTTTCTGTTTGAATGCATACAATAATTTGTATCCCATTAAGTTAATGTAACTAATCGATCATGAACGATGTGTTGAATACAACAATATATGAATACAAAAGTGAGATGAAAATACTAAGTTATAAATACAAAGTGAGATTGAATATAAAGTTGTGAATACAAAAGAAATACTCTCTTCATTTGAAATGCAAAGTGACTTTGAAAGGTAAAATACAAACTAATGGATCATGAACTATATGTTGAATACAACAATATATGAATACAAAAGTGAGATGAAAATACAAAGTGAGATTGAATATAAAGTTGTGAATACAAAAGAAATTAAGTACTCTCTTCATTTGAAATACAAAGTGACTTTCAAAGGTAAAGTAGACACATAAAATACAAAACTTGTTGGTATACAATTAGGTTGAATACAAAACAAAAGAGAAATACAAATTAAACTTGTTCACGTATAAATTGAGATTGAAATACAGAATGAATACCTAATAAAATACAAAATTGTTAACATACAGTTAGGATGAATACAGATTAAGAAGGATATACAAACATGTTGGTATACTAATTGATATTGAAATACAATGTAAAAACAAAAAATGTAAAACTTGTTGATATATAGATAGAATGAATACACAAATAAACTGTTGATTCAGACATTGTAGACAAACAGATGCTTTCCCAAATCTAAAACCCTAAAAGCAAATATAAATGTATTAAAAATCAAACAAAATAAACATATGAATGAATTTGTAGATTCTAATAAATCTGAAATATTAAAACGAAATCAGAAAAAAATAAAAAAAAATTGTTTAATCGACTAAAAATCTAAAATACATAAATTTTACATGAATATGTAAACAAATTTGCATAAAAATAAAAAAAATTAACGAAAAATCTGTAATATGTACAATGCGAAATATAAATCATAAATGGTGATTTTGAAAACAAATCAAAACAAATCTAAATAACTAATTGAAATACATAAATATTAGATGAACATGTAAACAAAATTGCATAAAAATAGAAAAAATTGACGGAAAATCCGTAATATGTACAATTCGAAATATAAACCATAAACGGTGATATTGAAAACAAATCAAAAGAAATCTAAATAACTAATCGAAATTACCTTTACCAAATTCAAAATTTCTTGAATTAATATATAGATTTTGTTTACCAACCGAGAATTTTCTTGAATTAATACAGAGATTTTGTTGAAGAATCGAACTTTGAATAATTTGTGTTTCAAGGTTAGCAAAAAACTTGAAAAAAGAGAATCTAAAAACGTGAAAGGTGGGAAAAAATAAAAACTTCAAGTTAGAAACGTGAAAGGTGGGAAACGTGTAAGATGTGGGAAGAATATTAATGGATAATTTTGTATTTGTTTTTTATTGTTAATCTGTTATTGGTTAGAATTTGATCCAATGATGGACTCTTTTGATTAATAAAAGGAAATATAAATAATAAAATGTGAATACAAATTATTTTTGAAAATATTGACATTTTGACATTTTAAATAAATATTTTAAAGTATTGTTGTTTTGACTAAATATGTTAGGTATTATGACTAGATAGTTAATTTTTCCAAAAAAAAAATAGAGGCAGTCCACGGTGTTGTGACCTAGCAAGTATTGTATTGTATGTGTACATAAATAATACTACTAAGTATCATCGACCAACTCCAACAAAATAATGACAAGAATTTTTAAAACAAAATTAAGGGATTTGGCCTCGACCACTAGCTTATTTATTACTAAGATCAATTCAAGAGAGGGGGCGAGAGTTAATTTCACCATACTCATTATTGCATGTGCACTCAAGGCACAAATACAATTAAGCAACTACAACGAAAGAGTCATAAAGATAAATGCATCAACAATGATATAAAAGTATACAACATATAAGTTGTGCATCAACAATAGGGTCCTAAATGAAAAGGGAGCTCAAAATAACACTAATACCAGTGCTTCCAGCGTAACAAACATGTGTGTAGGGTTGTTCATGGTTATGATTATAAAATCAAATTGAACCGCAATTCGAATCAAACCGATTAAAAAATTAATATTTGATTTGATTTGATTTGGTTTTAAATTTTGAAAAACCGATATTATTTGGTTTGGTTTTGGTTTTACTAAAAACCGCAAAAATAACCAAACCGAACCGAGAAGTAAAATATATAAATTTAATAATTATTTATAAATAAAATATAAGTATTTTGATAAATTTTAATTAACTTAAGTCTTTAATTTTACTATTTTCTGAAGCCCAACACTTAAATTTTAGCCCAACAATTAAAACTTTAAGTCTAAATCCCTCAATATTCATTACTTTAAAGCTCACACTTTCTCTGTTCTTTATAAAATTTTCCAATGCAACATTGAATAATTTAAAGCTCAAGCTAAAGAAGATGGTAATTGATTAGTTTTGACTATGAAATATTGGTTGTGTTTTTTTAAAAGTAATTTCTCAATATTTTAAAGTGTAATTTTATTGAAAAGTCTATTGATAAGATGTTGAGACCTCCAGAATATTAAACCAACTTTATGCTATTAATAATGAGTTTTTTAGTTTCTGAAATTTGGTACATTGGATGATCCCTTTGTTCGTGTAATAGAGCTTGTTTGTGAATTATTCATGTACTAAGTGTTTGTGTCTATCGAGATGCATATGTCCTCAACAAACTTATTACTTTCGAACCGAAAAAAACTGAAAAAACCTAACCAAACCGAATCAAACCGACAATAACCAAACTGACGGTTATTTTTTTGATTTGATTTGGTTTGGTTTTAGAAATTTAAAAACTGATTTAAATTGGTTTGATTTTGGTTTTAACTAATAACCGATCCAAACCGAACCATGAACACCCCTACATATGTGTACATTGTTTCGGGTGGTTCGAGCGATACAATGAGATGGATCCTATTGTCGCACCCTATTTTGAACTGGTCAAAAATAATACACGACTTATAACTTGTTTCTCTGCTTTTAAGAAGATTTAGGCCTTATTTGTTTCATTAAGATTAAGACGTTTAGAATCTGAATAAGCATCTGAATATTAAGATGTGCATTAAGATTTAGATGTTTAGATCTAAATATACATCTGAATATTAAGATGTGATTTCTAGATCTGAACACTAAATGATAAGATTGTTTGTTTTCAATATCTGAATATGCATATGAAACTAACTATTATATTAATAAAATATTTTAAAAAAATCTATTTTAAATATTTACATTTTGCCGACTTCCCTTGTCTACATTGTTCCATCGACCAGAGGTCGTTTACCTTGGAGACCTGATGCGGTTATGAGTACTATTGGGTGTGGACGACATTAGGTCCTTCGGATTTTCAAGGGTCGCCGGGAGTGCACTGGACACCACGCGACGTGCGGTGCTCTTCCAGCCGCTGGACCCTAGTCTCAATAAAATTAATGGCCTAAAACAAAATTTTAATCAAACACCCCTAGTATGCGGATTTGATGATCAAAGAGTCTCAATAAAATTAATGATTTAAGACCAAATCCTAATAAGAGACCTCAAATATGTATACATAGTTATTGTTTTTAATCATGGCTTTTCATTCAAAAACCTTGATAAAGGTTCATAACAAAAAATATTATTGCAACAAGAGTTCTTGACAAATATCAATACACCCGTAGAAAATTATTAATATTAAAACGTACTTGTAAAAATTATGAAAACTTGCCTGTTCAAGAGGAAAAAATTGTTGTTTGATTGAGAAAAGAGAGGAAGAAAGTTTGTAGCTATGAGAGAAAAGTCACACAGAGCGTGAGAGAGGCGAGATGCTATTATTTTATAACTTAATAAATAAGTCTGAATGTTGTTAAGATTCTCCTACAGATCTGATTCGTTCAGAACTTTTCAGATCCTTTAATAGGTTTTTTTCAAAAAAAAACAAATGAACTTTATGGACTGAATCTGAATGATTCAAATTCAAACCTAAAAACCAAGCACACTTAATGGGCTGAATCTGAATGATTAAGATTCAGACATCCATTAAGTGCAAATAAATAAGGCCTTAGATTCACCACCAATTTTTCTGGGTATATAAGAAAATCTATTTTTCTAAAAATATAAATTTGTAAGTCTATGAAATCACTAAAATTTTAAGTATTTTTTTTTATTTATTAGAAAGGGAAGGAGTTTGATATCCCTTAAAATCTAGAGACAGTTCCTTAAGACTTAGTTTGAATACACTAGCTAGAGATCACGAGGATCTATCTATTTTATTTTTACCTTTTTTTCAAAAGAAAGGTGAATTAAAAGGAATAATTTAACAATGATAAAGTAAATAAAAGCGGAGGCAAAAATAGTTTATTGAAATTACGAGGTACATGTAATATAACGAGTAATGTGGTATATCAAGTGGTATGTGTACAAGGTATACCACTATACCTAACGATATATTTGTATATATGAGTAGTAATAATATATATGGTATACAAGGTAATATCTACGTTACAAAATGGAAAGTTACTTGAATGAGTACATTTTAATAAATAATTATTGATTTTAGCGATACTTTTTATTAATTACCATTTATAGCAATATAAAACAACATTATGATAAATATGCAATATGTATTAAAAGTGAACTATGTATGCAATATATATATGTATTATAACTGTCTTAAAATATATTATGCTTGTTTGGTAAGAAATTAACACATTGTATTATAAGTAAGTGTATTGAAATGTGTGATAAATGTATTATCCATCAATAAAATTTGTATTATATGCGTTTTATAAATTGTTCTATGTAATATGTATTAAAACTGTATTATAAATATATTAAAAGTGATCAAGTGAAAAATGTTATTACTATAAATGGTAAATATTTTCTTAATATAGTATATTTATGAAAGTTTTCCCATGAAAATTGTATATTATATACCGCATATGCAGCGTATATAAAGTAGTATATGGGGCTATGTATGAGATGTATATATTTTATAAGAAAATATGTAATGTTATAAATAAAAGTTTAAAGTATTATATGTGAAGGAGTATGTGAAGGTATATAAAGTAGTGTATATATGATGTGAAGAGTGGTATCTATGATTTATATTGTGTATATAATTATAAGAAATGTTATGTGTATATGGTGTATGAAAGGTGTAAGAAAAGATACATGCATGTAGGGGTTATGTATGAGATGTTTACATATTATACCTTATACCTTATTGGGCCTTGAAGTAAATGGTTGGGCTGGTTCAAAATTGTGGATTGGTCTCCTTTCATAACTGGGCTAATATGGGGCAGAGTTTTATCTACTTTTGTTTGGAAAATGACTTGGTCTTGAGGCCCATTTCTCTACTTTAACCTGAATTTCTAGAGTTCATTTTGGTCAAGTTTTTGGGCGAGTCCGGAGCCTAAAGGGTAAAAAAGTTGACCAAAATTTTTAAAAGGGCAATAAAAATAAGTTCGAAACCAAAAGGGTAACATTTAAATGGTTAGGATAGATGGTGTCTAAATTAAGGTAGCAAGGTGCAGGTCCCTATGCACCTTACAAGACGCAAGCAGAATGAGACTTACAAGTCGCAAGTCTGTTTGCGCCTTGTAAGGAGCATCAGGTCTTGCACCTTTCTCAATAATAATAAGGAAGCATTAATGTAACACCTCGGTCTTAGAAAGAGCTGAATTTAGAAAGAACTAAATTAGAAAGAGCTAAATTTAGAAAGAACTAAATTAGAAAGAGCTAAATTGAGTTTGGTACAAGTTACTCTTCAATTGTGAGTTTTGGGTCAACTTCAAACGACCATAACTTTCAGCATAGGATGAGTTAGGTGGCCCATGCGATATCAAATCGAAGGTGGTTGAGTCCTCTTTCCAACGTCGTTAAGTTTGCTAAATTCCGAGTTTGAATGAAGGAGATATGCTCGTTTGAGTGCAACATGTCTAGTTAAGAAAATTCATCCGTTTTAAGGAGGGGTATTTTGGTCTTTTCCTTACCCCACTAGGCCTACACGTTTTTTCACCCTTTTTGGGCTCTAAACTGATTGGAATCAGTTTTAGTCATTCGAAAAGAGCTTAGGATTTCTTTTGGAGAGAACTTCAAGAGGAGAAAATGAAGAACGTTCAAGATTCTTGCAAGCTTTGAGGATTTTCGCCAAGAACTAAGTTCTTTCGAGGAATGTAAGCTTGCATAGAGTTGCGTTCGTTCACCCTCACGCTAATCATGAGTTTCCCATTTGAATTCATCCATGAGATTTTGTATATTGAGGTTCTTGAGGTTTTGTACTTCATTCTTTAACAATGGAGTCTTGTTGAGTCCTTGAGGTGAGGGTCTTGCGAATGAGTGTTGTTCTTGAGGGATTTTGAGTGGGTTTTCGTTTACTTGTGTTGGGTTTATGAATCTAAGGGAGTTTGGAAGAAATCAATCGATTCTAGGTGAATTATGACAAAAAATTGAGAAGAAAAATTTGTCAAAATGTTCTGGAATTGGGTTGGGGCGGCGCGCCCCCGTAGCGCTTGCAGTGCGCCCTAAACTAACCCCAAAAAATGAAGGGCTGGTGCGACGCGCCACTATTGCGCCAGGGGCGTTAGGCCCCTTTCGCCTCCGTTCTTTGTCACGTATGCGTTCCTTTGAATCGTGTCTTCACTCTCTTCTTATTACCACCTATCTAAGTCTTCATTAATCATTGAAGGATCCTATATATCCTAATCATAACTCTTGAATTCACCTTTCAAATTCAAGGTAGAGTTAAGAGTAAAGTTCGATAGAATCCTTTTAAGTCATTTTGAGAAGTCTTATACAATTATTTATAACTTGTTTCAAGACTTGAGTAAATGAGTATGAGAATGAGAAGAGTTGAGTTCATAATTCAAAATGAGTATGAGGGGACTAAGTATTCCCAAGTATGTAACACTTTTACATTTAAAACAAGAGGAAACCTTGATTTCTACATGAGTTCATGAGGAGTTTTCAAGCATTATCTCTTTTAAAAGAACCTTTTTGAGGAATTATCTCAAATTGAGGAGGAGTTATGTTTTTAAACATATGAGCATGAGTTATATATATATATATATATATATATATATATTATTGGGAATATCATTGAGCACCGATATGGGGATGAGTTAAGACAACTCAAAATCCTCATAAACCATGTATGCCAACATGGATAAAGGATCATACTGCTTAGATGATTCCTTATTGATTTTTAAGCATAGATTAGTGAATCCACTTAGTTAAGAATGTCATATACTCCGGCAAGGTATATGAAAGTTCTGGCAGTGTGGGAGAGACGTTGTATCATCATGTAGCTCATAGTGATGGTTGTCGGTTAGAGAATCTCCCAAACAAGAGTAAAGAGTTTATTATTGTATTTTTATATACATTGAGTTATTATCTATTGTTTTAATTATATATATATATATATATATATATATATATACACACACACACACACATATTACATCATTATTATTGCTTTCATATTGAGTTGAGTATTCTTGAGTTGAGTTGAGTTGATTATTCTTGAGTCGAGTTGAGTTGAGACGAGGTGAATATGTCTTCTTTCTACCAATTCAAGCTTATATGTTATGTTCTAGTGTTTTCCCCTTGCATGCTCGTAGATTTAATGTACTGACACCATTTGACCTGCATCTTTTCATGATGCAGATATATGTATTCAAGGTCATCAACAGGCGCTCCATTGATACCACTTGCAGTCCCAGTTAGCTTTGGTGAGCCTCCTTGCTTCCGGAGGGTTCACATTTACTTTCCAGTTTGTTAGGATGTCGTGGGTCTTGTCCCGACTTTCCTCATAGTATTTAGTGGCTTCATAGACAGTTGTAGTTGAGGCTTTTTTTCCCATTTCCATTGTGATGTTTTAAAGACTTGAGTTGAAAAGTTATGTTATTGAGTATTTCAAAGTATACTGAGTTAAACTATTTTTAGTAATGATATCTTTATAAGTTGAGTTACGTTTGAGGTTCGCATATTGTTGAATAAGTCTTCCGCTGAGTATTGAGCCAGGCCAAGGGTTCACTTGGGGACCAACAATGATTCTTGAGTGCCGGCACGTCCAGAATGTAGGCTCGAGACGTGACAACTATGAGTGTCACAATTGATGGACTGCCAGTGAGAGTAATTACTTCTTGTACCACTCCATAATAAAAATAAGAAGTGACAAGTAATTGTAAGAATCATTCGCTTAACAAACTTATTTGTATTTGTTGTAAGTGTTGATTGAGAAACTGAAGGTAGTACTGATGATGAGACACAAAGATTCTGCCCGTAGTAATTTTTTACTTCAAATCCAAGACCGTATAATCTTCTCTTCTTTTCTCTTGGTAATATGCTTCACATTGATCAATATCAATCTTTGGTAATATGTCATCATATTTTTTCTTGAAATAAATAAAAGAAACGAGAAAACATAAAAGATTGAGAACAAAATAATATTTGAAGGCAAAAGCAAAAACATACATAACCTTTTAAGCTTAATCAAATGTATTATACTTTTAACCAACTTACAACACATGCTTATAGTAAAAATAATGAGTTGATTACTTATTGTTGAAACAACACAATAGTCAAGAATTAAAGGCTACAACTATAACAAAGTGATTTAATTTATGTTTACTTGTAATAGCTTTCTTATTTGTTGAAATAAATGGGAATGTTGTTTTCATTGAGAAAAATAAATGGGGAAATAATTTTTGTAATGACCTCGAAGGTCATTTTTGAAATTTTTGATCGTTTTATTCCTCTCGATAGTTGCACCGAGTCTTGTTTGATTAGTTTATGAAGTTGGTTTTGAAATTTAATTGAAAGTTATGAATTTTGAAACTTTTAGAATTTTGGAGACTTAAAGTTGTTAAAAGAATTTTTTGATAACAACCAAAGCTACAACTCTCGAAATGGATCGTCTATTTCATCAGCTTCAAAATGTGGAATTTGATCCAGGAGTGTTGTCATTTCAGTTTCAGAGTCGTTATGTGGAATTGAACCTTGAGTTGAAAGTGTAAGTGTAATTAGGCAATGAGTTGACTTAGGTCAATATTCATATTTCAGACACTCGGATTGGATTTCTGATGATTTCCTTGGATTAAGAGATGTTTTAGGCCTAGGTGAGGTCTTGGTTGAATTTTCAGAGGTTTATAGGGCAGTTTGGTATTTTTTTTTTGTGTGAAAGCTAGTTTATTGCGATTTTAACGGGTTTCAGGTCAAGGAGACCTCAAATCCGTATTTCGACAATTCTATTAAGTCCAAAACATTGAGTGTAGTTTGATAGCATATCTAGTTTATGTGCTTGGGGTTCCAAACGAATCCCAAGGATTCATTCGGTGATTTTGTTGAGTCTTGGAATTTGCTAATGTTGTTGTCTAGTGTAGGTCATTTTGTGTAACACCTCGGTATTTGAAAGAGCTAAAAATAGAAAGAACTAAATTGGAAATAGCAAAATCTGAAATTTTGCAAGTTAAGCTTAAGATGTCAGTTTTAGGTCAACTTCAAATGACCATAACTTTTGGTACAAGATGAGTTAGGTGACCCATAATAGATCAAATGAAAGGTATTGGAATCCTCTTTCCAACGCCACCAAGTTTGCTAAATTTTGAACTTGTTTGAGGGAGATAAGCCCGTTTGAAGTCGGGCTGTACAGATAAAGAAAGTCACCCGGATTTAAGAGGGATATTTTGGTCTTTTCCTTACCCAATCAGATTTAAGCGAAAATTGGTAATAACTGAAGGGTCTAAACTGATTTGGTTCATTTTTTCAAATCCTAAATTACGCTAGGGTTTTGAGAAAAGTTCAAGAAGAGGAGAAAAGAGAAAAGTCAAGGCGTTCTTCAAGATTTCTTGCAAATTCGAAGGGTATTTCGCCAAGGATTCGATCCTAAGAGGTATCTGAGTTTTCATAGTGTTGGGTTCATTGACCCACATGCCAATCATGTTATTTTCAATGAGATTTTGTTCTTAAACTTGAAAAGTTAGAGTTCTTGATGAATTTCTTGAAGTTTCTTTCGAAATCTTGTTTTGTTGAGATTTGACGAGTTCTTGAGTGGAAAGTTTATATTTTGAGGATATATTTGAGTAGATTATCATATACTAATATTGTGTATTCGAATCTAACTGATTGGGAAAGAAACCATTCGATTCTAGGTAAATTGGGATTAGAAAATGAGTAAGAAAATTCATCGGAAAATTCTAGGCTCAGGCTAGCGCGCCGCGCCAGCAGTGGGTGTCTGTAGTTTCCCCCCTGGGGCACCGCGCCACTCAGTGCGCCCCAACTCTCCCTCTGTAGTTCAGGGTCTGGCGCCCTGCGCCACTCAGTACACATGTGTAACACCCTAGAAAATTTTTAAACTAAGACTCAAACCGTTTTTCGTAATTAGTGAGATTTTTGCAAGGAATTTAAAATTTCTTGAGTATTAAGGTCACTGGATGTAGCACCTTGTGTTCCAAAAAGAATCGAATTGTAAATAGCAAAAATCTGAAATTTTGCAAGTTAAGCTAAGTATGAGTTTTGGGTTGACTTCAAACGACCATAACTCCTAGCTCAAGATGAGTTAGGTGTTATATCAGATACCGTAGGAAATATCTTTGAATTATCTTTCCAACGCCACCAAGTTTTCTTAGTTTTGATATCGTATGAGGGAGATATGCCCATTCGAAGTTGGGCTGTCTAGATAAGGAAAGTCAAAACCGAATTTTTGAGGGGTATTTTGGTCTTTTCCTTACCAAATAAGATTTGATTAATTTTTAGTAAGGGTTTAAGGGTCTAATTCTATTAGGTTCAGTTTTACAATCCTAGTTTACGCCTAGGGTTTTAGTTGAGAGTTCAAGAAGAGAAAAGAAGATGAGAAAAGAGGAGAAAAGAGAAAGGATCGAAGCGTTCATCGAAATTCTTGAGAGTTGTTGCGGGTTGTTGCCATGGGTTTGATCCCTAAGAGGTATGTAAGCTTCCATAGTGTTGGGTTTGTTCACCCACACGTCAAACATATTATTTTCAGCGAAGTTTCATTCTCAAAAAGTTGAAGGATTTAAGTTCTTGATAGGTGTTCTTGAAGTTCTTTCTAAATCTTGTTGTGTTGGGTTTTTGATGATTTATTGAGATCAAAGTGAGTGTTTTAAGGTCTGTATTGAGTAGATTGGAGTATACTTATGTTAAGTAATTGATTCTAAGTGATTGGGGAAGAAACCATTCTATTCTAGGCGTGTTAGGGTGAGAAAACGAGTGAAGAAATTTGTCGCGTCTTCTGGGTTGGGGACTGGTGCGTCGCACTAGCTAGAGCACCCCAAAGTAGGCTCTGAATGTTAGGGTCTGGCGCTCCGCACCACCCATATCCCCAGGGTCTCCTGCCCCGTCCAGTTTGCAATCGGTTGCTTCGTTTGAGTTCTTTCGAAGGGTACTTTCACTATTTTTCAATTCTAACTACTCTAAGCTACTTCTAAACACCTAAAATCATTCCTAACATGATCATAAACTTGAATTCATAATTCAACTTCAAGGTAGAGTTGAGAGTTAAGTTTTGAGAATTCTTTCGAACGTTCTAAGAAAGTCCCTTTGAGTCCTTTTGTGGAGTCTTCTACAACTTCTAATAACTTGTTTAAAGACTCAAGCAAGTGAGTATGAGAGTGAGAATAATGTATTCATGAGTCTACCTTGCCATCATGAGATCTTTCTTATCATGAAATATAACTCTTGAATTCATAATTCACATTTAAGAGAGAGTTAAGAGTAGAGTTCAAAAAAGCTTATGAGTTGAATTGTGAATCCTTTGAGATCAATTATTGATGTGAACTAAGTTTTGAGGAAGTAAGTCAGAGAATAAGAAGAGTCGTATACATGAGTTCCATATAGTTATGTAGACCATCGAGTCGAGTTGCTTCATGCCCATAATTTCGCATGAACTTCGTAAGTTGAGCATCTTTCAGAGAAGTGGTATCTTCAAGTTCTAAGCCTTTAAGTGTTGAGTTTCTAATCCCTTTTGAGAAGCATCTTTGAGTACTTGAGTTGAATATTTCATGCCCATAATTCCGCATGAACATTATAAGTCGAAAAATCTTGAGATGAGTAGTATCCTTGAAGTTCTTGAGTTCCAAGTATTGAGTTCTATCTATGGTTATTGAAAACCTTACATTGAGTCGTTCATGTCCATCATTCGGCATGAACCATATTTTAAGAAGTCTTTTACAAATATTTAAACTTTGTTTTAACACTTAAGCTTTGAAGTTGAGTAAAGAGTAAGAGTAAAATTCATTTTCTTTAAAATGATATATGGAAACTAAGTATTCCCAAGAGTAAATGTTTTCACATTTAAGATGAGAGGAAACTGATATTTTCAAAAGAATTTTGAGAAAGAAAAGGGAACATCGATTCCAAGAGAGCTTTTAAGCTAAGTTTGAGTAATTATCTCAAATCAGAGAAGAAGCTGTTTTAAAATAAGATGAGCTAAGTATATTTTGGGAGTATTATGGAGCATCGATGTGGGGATGCGAGTTTCATATTAACTCAAGTCTCCATGAAAACCATGTAGCCATCATGGGTAGAAAAGGGTCATACTTTTTAGATGAATCCTTTTCGCATAGACTAGTGGATCCACTAAGTTCAGTTAGGTCCTATACTAATGGCAAGGTATAAGATGGTCCTTGGCAGCGTGAGGTAAAGTGTTGCATCATCAGTTAGGCTCATAGTGATGGTTGTCGGTTAGAGAATCTCCCACAAAAGTTATTTTATTCTTATATACACAATTAATTGTATTTTTACATACATTTCAGAGTTATGTTGTATCCTTGCATACACATAGAGTTGACAGCGTGTTTTCAAATAGTTTATTTTTGTATATTGCACTTGTTTTAAATTGCTTTATATTGAAATGAGTTCAATCATACTGAGTTGAGTACCTTGAGTCGAATATCATATCTTTGAGTTGAGTATCTAATCTCCGAGTTGAGTAAGTTTGAGTAGTTTTGAGTATCCTTGAGTATTCCTTGTTTGAGAAGAGGTAGGTATGTTTCCTTTTTATCAAGTTTCAAGCTTATGTTTATGCTTTAGAATTCCTCTTACATGCTCGTATATTCCACGTACTGAGCCATTTGGCCTGCATCTTCTCATGATGCAGACACATGTATTTAGGATCATCAACAGGAGATTCGTTGATACATCCGAGAGTTTGAGTTAGGTATGGTGAGCCTCCTTATTTTCCGGAGGATTTCATTTACTTTTCAGTTTAGTCAAAATGTCGTGGGTCTTGTCCCGACTTTCATCTTTATCAGTTAGAGGCTTCATAGATAGTCAGTATAGTTGAGAAGTCTGTATTATTCATTTATTTTATTAAATGTTTTAAAGACTTAAGTGCCTATTTTATGGCGAGTTGAATATATAATTTTTATTCTAAGTTGTTTATTTGAGTTAAAGTTTTGAAAAGTTGAGTTTATTGAATTTTATTCAGTTTTAAGCTTTTGCATGCTTAAATTAGTCTTCCACTTGTAATCAGCCAGGGTGAGGGTTCGCTTGGGGAACAACAATGGTTCTTAAGTGTTGACCACGTCCAGGGTGTAGACTCGGGTCGTGACAACATGGTCTCCAGGTCCCCTACCCTTTAGTCCATCTTTTCGTATGAGTTCCCTCAAATCCTACCTATGTTTCTAACTGATTTCTACATTCTACGGTATGTATAAGCATCGAGAGATCATCCATAACATGAGTTCATAACCCTTGAATTCATAATTCAAATTCACGATAGAGTTAAGAGTCAAGTCTAGAGAGTTCTTCGAGTCTTTTCAAAAAGTGTTTTACAATTGTTTTAAACTTGTTTTAAGACTTAAGCATTGAATTTGAGAAAGAGTAGAGCCAAGTTAATTTTCTCTAAAATGATATATAGGAACTAAGTATTCCCAAGAGTATATGTTTTCACATTTAAGACGAGAGGAAGCACCGATTTCCAAAAGAGTTTTCATGAGCAATTTTAGTACCATCTCTTTTAAGAGAAAGCTTTTTGAGTAATAATCTCAAACCACAAAAAGAGTTATGTTTTTAAACATATGAGCTAGTACATTTTGGGAGTAGTATTGAGCACCGATATGGAAACGAGTTCAGATAACTCAAAGTCTCCATAAACCATGTAGCAACGTGGGTAGAAAGGGTCATACTTTTTAGATGATTCCTTAATGATTTTTAGCATAGACTAGTGGATCCACTTTATAGTAGGTTCTATACCCCGGCAAAGTACAAGACGGCTCTGGCAGCGTGGGTTAGACGTTGTATCATCGCATAACTCATAGTGATGGTTGTTGGTTAGAGAAACTCTCACAGAGATATTTTGTATTCATATATACACAGAGTTTATTTTGTATCCTTGCATACAAACAGAGTATATCACATTTTAAAAAAAATACATGAAGTCGTTATCTACTGTTTAAAAGCTTTTCTTTATACTGCATGTTTTACTACTCCTCTATATTGAAAGGAGTTTAGTATCCCTGAGTTGAGTTGAGATGAGGTAAGTGTTTCTTTCAATTCCAGTTCAAGCTTATGTCTTATTTAGATTTTACCCTCACATGCTCGTACATTTCATGTACTGACGCCAGTTGGCCTGCATATCTTATGATGCAGATACAAGTAACCAAAAACAACATCCAGTGCTTCGTTGATCCAGTTGAGCTTTAGAGTTTTTGGTGAGCCTCCTTGCTTTCGGGGGATCCATTGTTTACTTTCAGTCATTTCATTTTGTTAGTAGGATGTCGTGGGTCTTGTCCTGATGTCCATCTCAATTAGTAGGGCTTCATAGATAGATACATATAGTTCATGAGTCTTGTTCATTTTTCAATTTTAAATGTTTAAAGACTTGAGTTGCCTCTTTGGCCAGTTGAATGTTTCCTTTATAACATTCTAAGTTTAGTACATGAGTTTATCTCTTATGTTATTTTAAATGTTGAGTAAAGTCTTCTGCTAGTAGTTAAGCCAGGTCAAGGGTTCACTTTGGGCCATCAATGATTCTCGAATGTCAGTCGAACCTAGGGTGTAGGCTCGGGGCGTGACATTTTGCTTATCACGATTGTGGGGACATCTCTCACGATCCTGAAGTGTTCTATTTATTATGCGTTGTGATCGTATTGAGTCTATGACGATTGCATAATGCTGAGCCCTCAAACATTGCGATCGTGTGGCCTGTGCCGTGATCATGATGGTATTAAATGAGTTGACCAGGATTTACTCATCGTGATCGCAAGCTTTGGGGTTGTGATAACGAAGAGTAAATGTGACCTGAACAATGTTATTTTTCAAAATTAGGGTCTCATATCCATTTCACCATTTTTAAATATTAGAGGCTCGATAGAGGCAATTCTAAAGTGATTTTTTGAGATTCTTCAATTACGTAACGATTTTTAAATCCCCACTTTTATTTCCTACTAAATATTTCATGACTTTGCTAGTTAAGCATTGTTTTTGAATTCAAACTTTGGAGTTTTGTAAGAACATGATAGTTATGAAAAATGGTGATTTAATATTGGTTTCAACTCATTTTTGATGTGGTTTTTACTAATGAGTTTCAAATTTTTTGGGTAACATGATTTTATATAAATTTTTAGATTTAACCCTAGTTCTTAGGAATGACTTTCTGGATCGATTTGGACCCAACTTTCAAAATCAATTATATGAGTGTTGTTGTTCTTGAATTCTTACTTGTGTTATGTTGATTCAGAGACTCTGGGCAAAATATTTTCTAAAATTGGGGTTTTAACCCCATTTCACCATTTTTGAGTTTTGGGAGATCTAAGGTGGCGATTTGGACCAGGTTTTCGAGGAAATGTTTTTGGGTAACGATTCTTAACTCTAAATCTTTGATAACCCATTATTATTATTGAATTTATGAGTTTAAATCAAGATTTTTGATTGATAAATTGGGAGTTCTTCATGAACTTGAGTTTTGAAGTAAAAGTGAGTTTATGAACTGATTTCAAGTCCTTTTTTGAAATGATTTTCCCTAGTGATTTCCTAAAGCCTTGAGTAATGTTTTCGAGTATTAAATTTCAGATTCAAACCTTATTTTAGAATTGAGTTTTATGTTGATTGACCCACCTTTCAAGAGGATTGATGTGGGTATTGTTGTTTCTGAAAATTTATTGTGAATACTTGCTTATGTATAGATTGTGTGACTTTGGAAGTGATTCGGAAAGGTAAGACTCAACTATTGGAGTGATTGTTGATTGATTTAAGGCAAGTGGCTTCCTAAACCTTGTAAACTAGTTGAATTTGTATGCTTCCTTCGTTGCTTGTGTGTTGAGAGTAATGGGAATGGTGTGTAGGGTTAAATTGTCCACTTGTTACATCTAAATGAACAAAAAGGTTTGAAATGAAAAAAACTATGTGTTGAACAAGATGATGTGATTTGCCTTAATGTAATCCTTAATGATTGAATGATGATATGCTTGAAAGCGTAATTGTGGAATTGAGTTGTGTAATTGTTTGTCTCTTCTATATGGTGTGATATTGCTTGTGTGCATTGATCGTTGGACACCGTGATGAGGCATGTGATGATTATGAGGCCAAGGTTTTTGCCGGCAAGTGTTATTAGGCCGAGGTCTTTGCCGGCGAGAGTGTGATTTGGTCGAGGTCATTATCGACGAGTGTTTCATTTACGACAATGGTTATAAAGCCGATGGGAAATGGTTCCGAAAAGTGATTGATCATTGTGACTTGATGTATTTAATGCTTATGCGTGACTTGCTTGATATCTGAGGTTGATGTAATTATTACGTGTGGCTGAACTACTTGATTTTGAGGTTGACTTACTTGATTCCTTTAATGGTTGAATTGTGTTATAGAACTGAGAATATTGGGCATGTGAGCCGAGTATTGTAGAATTTCTAGGTTGGGCTGATTTCTGTACAAGTTGTAGTTTGAGGAGGTTCGGTTGTAGAGTCTGGGTATTCATTTTCTAGCTAGCTGCTTTGTTTGTCGCTTGCTGGGTATCGTGTTGTTAATACTCACCTCTTGCTTCTACACTTGTGTAGGTTCTGAACCCGGGCCTACGTGATCTCTTTATCTTTCTTCGATCTCGAGGCTTGTCAAAGACTTGAAGAGGTTGCTTCTTGTCATTCAGCGGACCCTCTTTTTCCTTTTCTTACACTTTATTCTATTTGGGAAGCAAAGACTGAGACTTGTATTTATTTCTTAATTTCGTACTTATGTATTTAGTGGCTTGTACACGTGATAACCAAATTTGGGGTATTTTTTTTTTATAGAAGAATAAGTTTTCCGCTTTATCTTGTTCTTAACTATGCTATTTTTTGCTTTCTTTCATTGTCGTTGGGTTGAGGCTGACTTGTCTTGGTGGAAACAGATAAGTGTCATTACGTCCATTTTTGGGTCGTGACACTACACGATCATATGACAAAATTACGATTTATATCTTGAAAAAAACATATTTCAGGCATATATAGTTATAAACCTTTTTTAAAAAAAGAAGAAAAATCATTTTTTTGTATTCATTTACAGTGTTTAATGCAAGCAGTAGATGATGGGAGTATTGTCGATCAATACTGATAGTTGATGGTACATATTTGGAATCAACGTATGAAGATACCATGTTTGATATCTAGTACATTGGTCTTAAAAGGTATGTTCTTATTTTGTGTTTAAAATAATTTAATTCAAGTTACAGTTATCATTTTTTTTTGAATCTGTTAGATATATGTATATGTTTAATGGTATAAATGTGTATATTTTAGATAATATTTCGCCACTTTTAAATGATGTTGTTGATTTAGAAAACGATAAATAATGAGTTTGATTCTTCGAGTGTTTCAGAAATGCATTTGGTGATAGATAAGAGATTATGTGCTTTGTTTCAGATAAAAATAAAGGTGTATGAAATGCTATTGCCGTAGTTTATCATAATTTCATATTATGCATGCATTTGTCATCTATGAACCAATTTACTAAAAAACACGCTCAAAACTATTGAGGAGCTGAGAAAATTATTCTCCAATTTGACAAAAGCATATACCATGCAAGAATTTGAGAAATTAATAAAAAAACATATAGATAAAATAAGTTCAAAACTGCATGCATATTTAATTTGATTTTAAAAAATCATCCCGATCACATGCAAGAACAAAGAGAACATGAATGTTGATCAACAACACTGCATAATTTATAAATAATGTTATTCAGAAGGTAAGAAAGTTGTCAGCGATGCCTTTGTTGAAATATATACGTTAAATAATTGAAACAAAAAATAAAAAACACAATGAAGAGAGGATAAATACTTTTACAACTATCGAAGAAGTACAACGAAATGTTGAAAGACAATAAAGTTTTATCGAATCGTATGATGGTTAATATGATATTTTTAAAAAAAAATTATCCACTTAGTTATGTTTTACATCACAAGACTAACAATGTATTTTAATGATGATAGGTGTGTCTGACAAAAGGTGAAATCTACAATTGCAACTTAAGATCTAATTTGAGAGAGAAGAGAGATGTGAGCTGTGAACTGATTTAATTGATTGGAAAACTGAACTTACAATGCATTATGTATATACATATATACTTGATCCTATTACATTCACAACCTATCACATTCCGACACCTATCAGTAATAACAAAAACAGTTACACCTAACAATAACAGTGAACAATAAGCTCTAACAGTGAGGTCAAGTTACTCCACTACCCTCACTATCTTCAATACTCCTCAAACTAGGTGTGGTGAAAAAATTCAGAACACCAAGTTTGGATAATAGTGAATTATGTTGCAGTCTTCCCAAAGCTTTGGTTAAAATGCCTGCTTGTTGGTGTTCTGTTAGGATGTAGTTAGTACTAATCAACCATTGTTCAATCTTCTCCCTAATGAAATGACAATTAATTTCGATGTGTTTAGTTCTCTCATGAAACACGGGGTTTGCAGCAATTTGAAGTGCTACTTTGTTATCACAGAACACAGAAACTGATTCCTCAATCTGAATATTCAATTATTTGAATAAGTTTTTCACCCAAACAATTTCTGCTATTAGACAAGCCAAGCTTCTATATTCTGCTTCAGCAGAACTTCGAGAACTGTAGCCTATTTCATGAATTTCCAAGAAAAAAAAGAATCTCCCAACTTCAGTAAATAACCTGACACTAATCTCCTGGTATTTGGACATGCTGCCAGTCTGCATCACAAAAAATAGTGAGTTTCATTTTCTTCTGTAAAGACATAAGTAATCCCAATCCAGGTTGATTCTTGATGTATCTAAGAACTCTAATAGCAGCTTGCCAGTGCTGAGCTCTTGGTCTTTGCAGGAATTGACTGAGAGTTTGGACTGTGTAAGCAATGTCAGGTCTGGTAATGGTTAAGTATAGTAACTTGCCAATCAAAATTTGATACTGAGTAACATCTGGATGCAACTCCTCCTCACTTCCATCTTCAGATGCTGTAGTGAGCTTCTCATTACATTCCAAAGGGGTGATGGTTGTCTTCCCTGCAGTAATGTCTACTTCAACTAATAGCTCCAATGCATATTTTCTTTGGTTCATAAGAATTACCCTTTTGGATCAGCTAAACTCTATACCTAGGAAGAATTTTAATTCTCCTAAATCCTTTATCTTAAACCACTTATGCAAAATGTCCTTAGTGTTCTGAATCAGTGCAACATTATTCCCAGTAATAAGAAGGTTATCAACATAGACTAAAATAATAACCAAATTAGTCCTTTGCTTCTTAGTAAATAATGAATAATCCAAATGACTCTGACTATATCCAAACTTCAATAAGGCCTCGATAAGTTTAGAATTTCATTGTCTTGAAACTTGTTTGAGCCCAAAAAGGGATTTCACAAGCTTACATACCATAGGCGGAGCATTTGCAAACTGTAGATCTTTAGGCAATTCCATGAATACCTCTTTTGTGAGATCACCTTGCAGGAAAGCATTGTAGACATCCATTTGGTATATGTACCAGTTTTCTGCAGCAGCTAGAGCAATAACAGTTCTTATTGTCACTATCTTTACTACATGAGAAAATGTTTCTTGATAATCTATTCCAGCAATTTGGCTATACCCTTTTGCTACAAATCTGGCTTTGTACCTTTCCACTTCACCATCTGCCTTATATTTGATTTGAAAATCCACTTGCAACCAATCACAGGCTTCCTTTGTGGCCAAGAAACTAGGTTCCAAGTGCCATTATCATCAAGGGCTTGCAATTTTTGTTGCATTGTTGTTATCCACTTCTCATCATGTACAACTTCTTCATAAGATTTTGGCTCATTTACAGTTGAAAATTTGCTCAAACATGCTTTGTATGTGGGAGATATGTGCTGATATGAAACACAATTTGACAGTGAATGAGGTTTCTTCTTGCCAATAGTGATACAATCCTGATGCCATGCTGGTGTAATCACAATTCTACTAGACTTCCTAGTAACAGTGGTGGTTGGTTGACTTTCAAGAACATTAACAGTATCACTCAATGAATCTGTAGTGTTATCTAATGTTATGGATACATCAGAAACTTCAGGTATATGATCAACAACATTAGTATCTGCAGGTTCTTGATCTTGTTCTGGTTCTAAAGGCTGAGTGATGTTTGGGAACAACGGAAGTGGATTCTCATGCATTTTCTTAAAAGGAAACACATACTCCTTAAACAACACATCCCTACTAACCATGAACTTTTTGTCAGCAATATTATAAAGGATATACCCCTTCTAAGTCAAAGAATAACCCATCATAACACAAGCAGTAGCTCTGGGAGAAAATTTGTTTCTCCTAACCAATGTGGTAGCATAACACAAACATCCAACAGTCCTTAAATAATCCAGCTTAGGCTTCTGTTGATGGAAAACCTCATAAGGAGATTGACCTTCCAATGTAAGAGTAGGTAACCTGTTGATTAAGTATACAACTACTACAACACATTCTCCACAAAATCTAATAGGTATACCACCATGAAACATAATACTTCTTGCTACTTCCAACACATGCCTATGCTTTCTTTCCACCACTTCTTTTTGTTGTGGAGTGTATGGACAACTGCTTTGATGGACTATGCCTAAAGAGGCAAATGATTCTTTGCATTCAATGTTAAAAAACTCACCTCTATTAACTGATCTAACATTCTTCACATGGTGATCAAACTGAGTTTTAATCATTTGGAAAAAAGACTTCAAAATAGTAACAACATCAGATTTCAGTCTCAGCAAATATAGCCATGCAGTTCTAGAATAGTTATTAACTATGGTGAGGAAATACTTGAAACCAGAATGAGTGTTGATTCTGTGTGGTCCCCAAACATCAATATGTATCAATTCAAATACAAAACTACTTCTAGTTATGGACATAGGAAATGACAATCTTGTTTGCTTAGCTAATGGACATACAACACAATCATTAACATGTCTATCAGTAATGGGAACTAATTTCTTCGAAATCGTAGATGTTGGGTGGCCAAGTCTATTGTGCCATAACATGCCATCATCTTCATTGGTCTTTATATGCATCAACTTTGCACTGGTTGCATTCATGTTGCTTTCATCTCCAACACCTTTATTCAACAAAAAATATAATCCTCTTGTCTCCTTACCAATCCCCTTGACCTTCCTAGTTAACAGGTCCTGAAATAAACAAATCTCCAGAAAAATTCTTACTAAGCAGTGTAAACGCCTGGTTAACTAAGAAACTGAAAGCAGATTATATTTGAAGTCAGGAACAACTAAAACATCAGCTAATACATCGCCATTGCCCCACCTATAACTACCAGTATGTGTTACTGATGTAGTACCTCCATCAAGCATTTGTACATGGTTCTGATCACTTTGTTCTAATGCAACTATGTCAAACAAGTCATCTAGTGATGCTGTTATATGCTTTGTCGCACCAGTGTCTACTACCCAATGTTTAAGCTTATTACTGATAGAAGATGGGTGATTCATACCTGCTTGATTGACTGATGGAATAACAGAATTCTCCTTGTTCAATTGCCTGAGAATTTGACCATATTGCTTCTGTGTGAATGTATGAGGTATTTGGCCAATTGAATCGTTCTCAACAACATTAACATTTGTCATCCTATTAGCATTATTCCCAGACTTCTTCTTGAACTTGTAATCTGGTGGATATCTAACAACACGATAGCAAGTTTCCTTAGTATGTCCCTTCAGTTTACAAACCTCATACAACAAAGTGTAGTCCCTCTTTGGCCTGTAGAGTGTTGATTGTTGGTGACCTCTATTAGCATATAAAGCAATAGAAGTCGAGGAACCTGCATCTCCTCCTGAATAAACACCACCACTAGTGTGTGAAACAGTACCTGCATCTCATCCTGAATGGGAACCTCCACTAGTGTATTGTCTTTGATCTTTGCCAACATACAGTGCAGTAGAAATGCACAAATCTCTTCCTGAGTATGAACATGTTGTTACTCGTTGACTCTCATATGAAATAATCATCAAATATGCTTTGTTCACGGAGGGCAATGGAATCATAATGAGCATTTGACTACGTGCCTGAGTGTATGACTCATTGAGCCCCATAAAAAACGCAAACAACTTCATATATTGCAAGTGACTCGCATATACTATGGATTTATCATAGCCACATGAAGGAGGTGCTACAAGGGCATCAAACTTATCCCAAAGAAGTCTCAGTCGTGTGAAATAGGCAGAAGCAGATGAGGTACCTTGTGTGATAGTGCAAATCTCTCGATGCAACTGGTAATCTGTCGATCCATCAACCTTATTGAACCTCTCCTTTAAGTCAGCCCATACAGTTGCAACATCAGTGGCATAGATGATTCCACTCATCAATTCATTCAAGACAGAATTCAGAATCTATGATAATACAAATGCATTGCATTTCTCCCACTGTTCTTCCAAGGCAACACTGTTAAACTCTTTTTACAGGTACCAAAAACGAATCCAGCTTTGCTCTTGGCTCTAAGAGTAAGGAGCATCGATCACCTCCACAATGAGTAATTATCTACACCTGTAAGCTGAATTGAAGTCAATATTGAACCTGGAGTGTCAGATTGCAGAAGATACAGAGGATGATTTCAATTTTTCTCAACCACTTCGATCGTATCAGTACTCACCATTTTCCCCAAAATTTATATCACAAACAAAGCAGGGAATTGCAGGAAGTAGATCGACAACAATAACGAGTGAATCAACTGTGGTTTCGTAGCTCTGATACCATGACAAAATGTTAATCTACAATTGCAACTGAAGATCTAATTTGAGAGAGAAGAGAGAAGAGAGATGTGAGCTATGAACTGATTTCATTGATTGGAAAACTGAACTTACAATGCATTATGTACATACATATATACTTGATCCTATTACATTCACAACCTATCACATTCCGACACCTGTCAATAATAACAGAAACAGTTACACCTAACAATAACTAACTGCTAAGCTCTAACAGTGAACAATAAGCTCTAACAGTGAAGTCAAGTTACTTCACTACCCTCACTATGTTCAATAGTGTCAACATAATACCTTCATATAATTATGAATGGTGCTGGAAGGTTCACACTCTAGACGTATGTGCACTTGAATGTTAGTTGAAAAAGATTTTACCATGATAAAATTCCTTGTAGTCATGATATTGATGTTATTGTATATAGAAACAAATATGGTGGATAATTACTGCTCAACTTATTATAATTATTTTTTTCAAAATACTTAAGCAATACCGATTGAACCTTTGTCATGAATAAAAAGATGATTTTCTTTTTAAAAAATCATCTCTTTATGATCTCTTTATTGTTCTTGCTTTCATCTTTTGTTATACTTCCCTCTGTCCATTTTTAATTATTGTGATTTTTTTTTTAGAGTTAAACGATAATAATTTTGACTAACATTTTACGATGTATTTTTTCATTATATTGACATGCGGAAAATTGCAATTTATAGTACTTTTTGTATAGTTTTTGAATATCTAAGTTTTTTATTTAAAATATCGAATTAATGTAATCTAATTTAACTTTGAAAATTAGTCAATTTGACTTTCGAAAAGCGCAACATGACAATTAAAAGTGGACGGAGGGAGTATATTGTACTAATTTTTTTAGATTGATTTTACAACATACGCACATCTTATTTCTCGTAGTGCATGGGAAATTATGATCTTTAATTGTTCAAGAAAAAATGCATTAATTATGTCATCATGTTAATTAACACTCTTCCGACCTTGTTGATTAATATTAATCCATAAAATGCAGCATTTACAAAAAGGACTTTTCCTTTTTGCTTAATTGCCCATTTTTTTCTTCATTTTTTTCCATTTTGATGGATTTTTTTTTTTTGTTGAAAGAACAGAGGGAGAACATAAGATAAGTAAAGGTGATTAAATTAATCTTGTTGATTGCGTTGTTTCCAATTCCTTATAGCTTCCAAGACTGCTTGTTTTACCATTTGGGCATCTACGGATTCAATTTCTCCTTCCTTCTGCAATAGTAACAACCTTTTTAGCCATAATATAAGGTGAAAATATATACTTCATGGGTATTGCTAAATGACCAGAAAATTAAAAGGTCAATAATTTTTTTTTATTTTAAAATAAATTGATCTTTTTTTCCATATTTTAGTTAAAAGGTATTAAAGCTAAAAGAGTAAAAATGTTCAAAAAGGTAAAATAACATAGCATAAAATATATTATTTTATCATTCTGGCCAAATTTTCTATCCAAAAGAATTTTTCCATACTCTATATTTTATATTATCACTGTAGTTTAACTTCTAGTATCAAAAGTCACATGTAATCATAACTTGTATTATTTTCTCGGTCCTACTTTATGTTTCCTTTTTAATCAATTCTAAAAAAATGAAATACTTCTACCTTTAGTAATAATTTAAGTTTTACGTTCTCATTTTATTCTATATGAGATGATTTATAATTACATAAATATCTTTGACTTATTTTACATTATAAATTTCAATCATTTTTTTAATTATATAATTCTTAAACTTATGTCCAATCAAATACCTTCCCATAACGGAATAATATGGTTACCTTAATTAGGTAAAACTAAGCTAGCTAGTCTCTTATGAAAATTACCTGTACGTAACTACTTTAATTAGTGATATGATTGTTAAATGTATTTGATTGTATAATTAGGTAAATTTTACACAATTAAACTTTTTATCAATAGACGAGTTTAATTTGTGTTTAATAAACAAATGAAAATAATGAAATGTTAATTAGAATAAGAAGTATTAACTTTTGTAAAGTAATTTTTAGATTCAAGATGGATAGGGCTCATTCGGAGGGTAGCACCCTTTATAATTTTACTCAGGGCTCAAAATTGAATTGATATGCATATCTAATGCAATCTTGTAATTTTTTGTTTTCTAAATTTTGTTGTAAAAGACTATTATAATGATGATTCACGATAACAATATCATTTATTTTTCTCTTCTTGATTATATTTATTAAAGAATATTTTAGATCATCAAATGTGTATAAGAACAAAATTGATTAAACTATTCCGTTAATACAAATGAACTTCTTATAATATGATTTTCTTAAAGTTGATTTCACTTATGATCATTCAAATTTTTTATTTTTTTTGGTAGAAAACCAATTTCCTCCGTTAATTCTATTTTTGTTCAATAAAAAGTGACTTTCTTACATTATGCTAACTATTAACTAGTCGAGAAATCAAGTCGTTTCTTTGATATTGAAAATTAAATTAAGGTTTTTGGTGGATAAACGTGAAAGCTTCTTAAAGGAAATAATTAAAAATTGGACACTCAATCAAAAATCCAAAGTGTGTGGTTCAAATAACGAGGTTTTGTATAAGTCACACGTGAAGTTTTAAACAACAGCATGGACAAAAAGTATTTGAAGACGAGTACTCTTTTCATCCTAATTTAACAATTTTTAGTCAAAAAGAAAAGAAAAGAAAAGTTCCAAAATAATTGTTATTTTAGAAAATTAATAAAGAATTCATTATATTTTCTAGTTTTATCCTTCCAATTAAAGGAGAAAGATTATTACTAGTACTTCCTCTTTTTTATATTATTCAATGTAGGCTGACTTAACACATTTTTTAAAAATATATTGTATTAAGGGTTTATTATTTAAATTTGTTAGTATATATGCTTTGAAAATTAATATTCGGTTGTCACTATTTTTTTTTGTAATTATTTAATAACATAATATTAAAAAACTATGATAAAACTCCTCAATGTATTAAAATGGACAAATAAAAATAACAATTTTATTTTTAGTATAAAGTCAAGTAGTATGAAATGGATGTATAATACTTTTTTTTTCAACAGTAACACTTCCCAACAAGAAATAAATAAGAACACCTTCATAAATCACGCCTTATACACCATATCACTCTCTTTGTTCTTTTTTATTTGTTTATATTGAACTTGGTACCTTCTTTAAGAATTAATGATTGTTTTAAATAGTTTATCACAATATTCATATACATATAATGTTAAATCTTGAGAAATGATTTGAATGATAAATAATTAATTATTAATTGTATTATCTCCTTTTGATATATTAAAAGTGACAAACAAAAGTAATAATATATCTATTAATACTGGTAAGTAAAAGTGATCAGAGGGAGTATATTTTTAATAAAAAAGAAATTTAAAATGAGACGCAGTTAAAAAATAAAGAAAATATTCTATTTTCCACAAACAAGAAAAAAAAGATATTTAAATTTAAAAATAAAAATAAAATGTAGAAGAGGAAGTAAATTAAATAGAGAAATAGAAATTCTTACATCACTAACAGCTTCAAGTCGAAAACAATCTGAACAAGAAACCCTAGCATCCAATAATTCAAGGCCAAGCTCTTCAAAGACTTCCAATATTGATACTAGCAAACCAGGGCAATTCTTTTCTGAAAACACATTTATTATGAATCCCTTCTCTAGGGTTTCTACGGTAACCTACACGATAAAGTTATTATCAAGTAATCAAATTATCTTTATCAAACATATTTACATGTAATTGATCAGATGGTGTAACTCGGGGCAGCTCAACAGTATTTAAAAAAAAGACATGTGTCTTAGGCCCCCAAATTTGAAGGCCTAGGGCCCCATTTTTAATAATAGGTTATGAGTTACTATTATTTTTTAACAAATATTGAATACTATATATAGAAAAGCTAAGCTTTCCATATACAATAAAAGAATTATTAGAAGAAATTTGACATATTTGGAGTGCTATATCTCATTAAAGATAATTTAGAATAAGAATGGTTATATTATAAAAAAAATAATATTAGAACAAATCAATTATATAAAAGTTATTAACAATTTAAGTTTAAGGCCTCCGTTTGATTTTGACTTTAGGCCACTAATCTACTTGAGCCACCGTGGATGTAACTATCCTTTACTCCAACAATACATCAAACCTAAACTCTTTGAGAAACCAGTTTAAGATTTATACACCGTTATTATGAAAAAATTTACACCAATGTACAAGTCACTTTTTTACCTATTTTAACAAATAATCTTTCTTATTTTTTAAAATTTTAAATTTCTTATTCTAAGCAAATTTATCTAAAGATATCATTTAGATGACTTGATGGGTAGCTGATAGAATAAAGCCAATTCCATAGAATTATAGTTGGAATCTCTTAATTTCTTAGCAAAAATATCGATCAAGCCTATACTTTACAAAATTAATACAGTAACAATTTCTTAAGGAGACATATGTTGGAGCACGTAAAAGTAAGTTAATTTATTGTAACATCAAACAATTGAAATGTAGTTATTTCTGAAAAAAATCAAACAATTTAAATGTTGTTATTTCTGAAAAAAATAAATAGCATTTTTTTGAAAAAAAATATGTTTCATGAAAAAACATTTTAGTCTCTACTCTCTAGTAATTACTTGTGTGTGGTAAATGGAGGAAATAAAAAATACAAATAAAATGTAGTACAAAAGGATAATAATATAAAGTTGTCCTTTTGGTAGTTTATGTGAGCTAAGGAATAAAGGGTCTCGTGAGTTATTGAAACTAAGTTTATTTGTGGGTCATTCAAATTAATTCTACATCGAAAAATGATGTAAAAATTTCCGAACTATAAACAAAAAGATCTTAAATAAGATTCGTAAATGCGAACACAATCGTCAACATGACAAATCTGTAAGGTTCATTAGGCCAAAATAAGCACATTTCTTACCGTTCTTTGCAACATATTAAGGGAGAAAAGAAAATTTATTTGATTTATAACTTTTACTTGAAAATGTATTGGAGTTTGGACACAATGTTTGAATTTATTAGTTATTACTATAGTTTCGAGAGCCAAATATTTAATCATTGACGACAACTTAAATGTCAGACATCTCGTGTATGTTCTTATGGATTCAACAAATTTGGGAAATAAGTATATCCTTCGTTTTTTTTTAATACTGTCTTTTTAGTGTATCTAAAATAAAATGTCATTTTATTTTAATTAAAAATAATATTACTTTAAAATTCTCTTTTACTCTTTAAAATGATTTACACTCACACAAATATCTAAAGATTATTTTAGACCATAAACTATAAAACCCTTTACTTTATTTCTTAAATATTATTCTAAGTCAAATAATGCCACATAAAATGAGACAAAAGAAGTAATTGGTAAATGATAAATGTCTTATATCATCCTTTGAATATAATAGATTCAATATTTTGAGAAATGATTATTGTTAATAATAAGAATAAATTAATAACTAAATGATAAATTATATATCCTTCTTTAAAATTGTATAAATAAAAATGACTATCTATTTTTAGTATAGTTTAAATTAAGTGGACTGCTTCACTTATATAGATATGTAATTTTAACAAAAAAATGGTTGATAAAGAGGGGATGTATTTTGTGAAGAATGTTGTTACTATTACCTGCCACTATTTCCATTTTCCTCCCAGTCATAATTTATGTTAAATCTATTGATTTTCGAGATTGATTAAACGATTTTTTTTTCTTATAATAATAATATTTAAATGTTTTGAACTGTAAATTATTATTTATTTTGAAAATAAATCTTACCCATAGCTGGGCTGTTTGTATTAATTATCAAAGAAGAGGGTTAGACCATACCTCCTAAATACAACACAAGGTGATGGAATCACCTCAAAAAACTTAGTACTTGCTGCCTAATTTCCAATATGTAATTTAATTGCTAAATTATAAAAATTTCATTTTCGAATTCATGGTTGATCGATTTGAAAGCTCCTATTTGTACCTATTACTGCTACATATTTTTTAGCAAAAAGAGAAGTTCAAATTCATGATTTATATGCGCAAATAAAAAAAAAGTCCCAAAAAGAAGGAAATAAAAATTACTCCCTCCGTTCCATTTTATGTGGCACTTCTCGAATTTTGAGATTCAAACAAGTCTATTTTTTACCATAAATTTATAAACATTTTGAATTATTAATTATTGTGATTTATAGTACATTTTATGTAGTTTACAAATATATAAATTTCATTTTAAAAAATTGAAAATTTCATACGCAAATTTCTGGTCAAATTTAAACTGTTTGACTTTCGGAAAACGAAAATTATCACATAAATTGGGACAGAGGGAGTATATGGCTAAGCTATTTAGACCAAAAAAAGTTAAAATGTCTAATTAAGCTATACATACCTCTGGCAAGGCATCTTCATGGTCATGATGAGAAGGTTGTGAAGTTGAAACATCTTCATTTAACTTGCCAATCCTTTCCTTTAATTCTTCTATATACTTTGATGCATGGGCAATGATTGATGTCTTATTCACCTGAAAAATTAACCAATATTTTGGTAAATAAAGCTACCAATTCAAATAACAAAACAAAAAAAAGAACAAAAAGATTTACTTTTTAACCCTCAGTCTACACACGTTAATTGGTGAAAGGTTCGAGCTTAGTAAACAACAACAATAACATAGTTGTGAAATTCTACTAGTGATCTCCGAGGAGGGTAGAAGGTATGCAAAATTTACTATTACCTCAGAAAGGTAAAAATGCATAAAGGTTGAGCATAGTAAACAACAACAGCATATCCAATGAAATTTCATAAGCGAAGTCTGAGAAAGATAAAATGAATGCAAACTTTATCACTACCTTGTGGAGGTGGAGAGGCATAATGGTTGATCTTAGTAAATAACAACAACATATCCTGTAAAATCTCATAAGTGAGATATGAGAAGAATAATATATATGCAAATCTTACCACTACCTAGTGGAGGTAGAGAGGCATAATGGTTGATCTTAGTAAACAACAACAACATATCCAGTAAAATCTCATAAATGGGATATGAGAAGGATAATATATATATGCAAATCTTACCACTACCCCATGGAGGTAGAAATGCAGAAAGGTTGATCTAAGTCCATCTTAAAATTATTTTTTTGCTATCTTGTCAAGAAATCCGATTCAAAATATTAAATAGCAATAAATTGGTTTCATTTAGAAGATGAATAAAAACTAACTATTCCAATCAACTAATCAAAAAAGGATTTAATATTTCTTCTTTCATAAAAAAATGAATTAGAAAGACAGAGATTTAATTAATTCCTTTGAATTAATAGAATCAGCATAAATAAATAAATAAAAATAAAGATAAGAGTAGTTTTACAGAAGGGGAATTAGTAATTGAACCAAGTTGCTCCAACTGTTGATTGAGCAATGCTTTTTGTTGCTCTTTGGATCCCATGATGTTAATTTCTTCTTCTTTCTTTCCTTTTATATGTTTTTGGATTCAATTTTTTTTTTCTTTCACACTAATATTGGTGGGTTTTTTTTAATGGCTTTTTAAAGAGAAGATGAGATTTCAAAGACAAATATGATGTGTTTGTTTGTATCCTGCATGAGTACCACAAGGTTCACAGGAGAGTATGACGTACTGATAATTAATTTAATTCGTCATAGAAAAAATAATAATTGGAAATGACTCACTTGGCCTTTCCTTATCAACCCTTTACCAATAGCTTTCTTAATTAGAAAAATAAACTTTAAATTCTGAGTAAATTGCGATTTGTACCCTTAATGTATACGTTCTTTTGTGGCTTATTAAAGTATGGAATAAAATGTTATGATTATTTTACTAAAAAGGTGTCAATTCTGAAAAGTTGGTTTAGCATTGAGAAGGTAGTTCACCATAGTGAAGTTCTTTATATAGAGAAACAAGGTCGCTTAAAGGGAGATTTTTCCAATGCTAGGGTGAAATTCTTTGTTGAGGTTAGTCTTTTCATAAACTTCTTCGTCTATTAATTTGCTAATACCTTAAGGGGTCATTTGGTTACTGTATAAGATACATCTTATTCATGTATAAAAAGTTGCATTAGTTTTATTATGTTTGGTAGAAGTTTTGTATTAGGTATAGAAGTCAACATAACTTATACTCCCTCCGTTTCAAAAAGAATGACCTCCTTTCCTTTTTAGTCTATTTAAAAAAGAATGACCTCTTTCTTTTTTTGGTAACATTTAATTTCAGCTTTCCACGTGGCATGTTTAAGGCCACAAGATTAAAGGACAATTTTATACATTTGACATAACTTTAATTTAGGACCACAAGATTCAAAAGTCTTCTTTATTTTCTTAAACTCCGTGTCAATTCAAACTAGACCATTCTTTGTGAAACGGAGGGAGTACCATGTTTGGTTGGTAAGATTTTAAATGTTGTATACTAGTTATTCATGTATTAAATTATATGGTGTTTGGTTGCATTTTTTGTAGTCCTACATGATTAATACCAACATAACTTATGAGGGAATCTATGTATAAGTTATTTGGGGTAGAAGATGGAATAAGTTATGTGGGTATTAGTTATACATGTATTAAAATGATAAATTACATATTTACCCTATGAATTTATTTTAATTTTTTTTTTTATTGAAAACTTTAGTGTTTTCCTAACTATGTTTGTTTTTATATTTCTTTTTTTTATATAGATCGCTTTCATTTCTTTTTATATACTTACAGTTTTTTTTTATATATGCAAATGTAATATTTTTTTAATATTAGAAATTTGATTGTGTATTTTTTGACGGCACATATGCTAATCAAATATTAGCATTATATATTGTTCAATATATTCCACATATTTAATTAGTATGTATTATTATTTTGTAAATAATATATATTAAATATTTACAACAAATTCAATATTCAATAGTTAATAATTCATGTATTTTGTAATCTCTACATAACTAAATAAATACCTACATAACTAATATCCGCAGAGCTAATATCTGCATAACTAAACCACACATAACTAAACCCTGCATAACTAAACCCTGCATAACTAAACCTTGCATAATTAATACCTGCATAACTCTAACTAGTAACTAAACGGCCCCTAAGTTCATGAAATTGTGGGGGAACACCTATGTGTAGGTGTAATATCACCTAGAATTGCTTCTAGTTTTTAAGGTATCGCTTCCTAGCATGAAATTATCGTTCTAAAACATGAATTGTGGAGGTTAGAAAGGTTGAGTTCAACAAAAATGGGACCTTATAAAGCATAAAAATTGCTTTAGAAAGGGATGAATGGGGTAGAATTTTCATTAATTGAGAGAATGCAAATTTTGTAGAAATTAATTAGTGATTTAATGACCCTTGGGTAATGATATAGACCATGAATAAGGATAGAAATAGTGGTTTGAATTCTAAGAACATTTATTTAAAGAGTAAATGATTAGTTACTTTTGAAATTACTTTTTTTTTTTATTAAATGTATTGAATGTTTTGGTCAATGTAGGCTTTGGTTTAGTTTATATATAGACTTGATTAGTGACAAGTAGATACATCATAGTATTTTTATGGAAACAACATGATTAAGCATGCGTAAGAAATTTTAGTACAATGTAATCAAAATAACATGAATATGTGTGTCTTGCATGTGCTGACAATTCTATGAATCAACCTCAAAATGAGTAATATGAATGAAATGGCTTGGATTGCATGTGGTTAGTTCTAAAGGGTAATATGAAAATCTATACTAAAGGTGAAAGGAACTTGGGAGTTTGATAGAGCCAATTGGTCATATATGTTATATATTGTAATGAAATAATGTTGTACTAGATAATTGTTATGGCGACTTAGGGATCGAGGTGTAGAAACAATAGTGTGTGATTGGGTGAACCCAGAAAAATTTCACGGTTAGTGAATCATATTGTGAATTGTGATAGGTGGAAATTAATAGTGAACCCATGTTCATAAATTTAAAATATGATATGAATAAGTGGTCCTGAAATCAAGAGTGGAGGTAATGTTTTGTAGAATATTACTAAGTATCAAGCATGAGTGAGTAATTTCTTTAAATTGGTTAATGTTGTTGACATCTAATTTCGACCTTTCATAACGTAAATTAATTATTGAGTTTCTTTAATTTCAGACAATTTAAAATAACTGTCTTCGAAAAAATATATTTTAAATCATTTCTAAAGTAATTTTCTCATTTTCAGAAATAATTATATACTTCTATATTTTTATACAAATTTCATTTTTATAAATATTTAGAAATCGTCTCAAAAAAATAGTTGTCACCTCCCGAGCCTACACCCTGGACGCACTCGAGAACCATTTCTGGTCCCCAAGCGAACTCTTGTCCTAGTTGACTACTAAGCAGAAGGTTAACTCAAGCATACACAAGCATCAAAAGAATTGTTTAAAAAATAGTTAATTAAATATCAAAGTTATATAAAAATACTGAGTATTAAACATAAAGTCTTAAATAAAACATTTAAGATTGAATTAATACTGCAATACTCGCCAAGACTGTCTATCTATGACACCTCTACTATATAAAGATAGGTGTCGGGACAAGACCAATGATACCTCAAAACGTTACTATTAACAAATCCTAAAAACTGGAGTCCCCTAAAAGCAAGGAGGTCTCACCAAAAGCTGACGAGCGGATGATATGATCTCAACGAAATGCCTGTTGATGATCCTAAGTACCTAAATATGCATCATGAAATGATGTATATTGAATGACATCAGTACATTGAATGTACGAGTATGTAATATGGTTGAATAATGAAATAACTGAACTGAGGACTAAAAGCAACTCAACATAATCAATACATGAATATGAAGTGAAAACCATTTAAGCTTTACAATAAGATATGCAATAAAAGCAATATGAAAATGATATACTTTATTTTGTGGGGAATTTCTCTAACCGACAACCATTACTACGAGCATAGCAATAATACAATGTTTCGTCCACGTTGCAAGGGCCATCCTATACTTGTTGGGGTATAGGATGCTACTGTAATTATGGCCGGTACCACAATTACTCGATCTTATTATAGTTTTCCACTTGGAATATCCCAAGTAGTCCACAAAAATTTGATGTCCTTAAAATAGTATGCATAATTAGATTGATTGGTAACGTCTTCTTACAAATAATGTCGATTTAATTTAAAATATTTGGATAGAATTAAAGTGATAATTGATAAACCAATGTTATTAATTACTAGTATAACTCCTTCATCTAAGACATCTTTAATTATATATAGCAATAGGGATAGAGTAATTGACTTACTTGAATCACCTATCTTTGGTCTGCGTCATTTAAAAGTTGGACCATACATTGTATGTCTGTATCAGTTAGTTTCAATAATATCAACATCATGGAGACGCTAGCGTGTATATATATATATATAAAACCTTATGTCGGCTCATATAGTCATATTATCTTCCTTATAAAGGTAAATAGGCTATTTTCTATAGATTTTCGACTCATATTGTCTTGCTTTCACCCCTTCAACCATTGACTATTCCATTCTATTCTGAACCTTCACTTACGTCCATCATAGGCGGCTTGATGAAGTTAGAAAAAAGACGAGTGAATTAGGCCTCCAAATCTGAAGGGCCTCATTTTTTTCTTAGCAATAATAGGTTGTAGATTTTTTTTAGAAAACAATATAGAGTAAGTACTAATAACAAAGACTATTTTTTTCGTATAAATTGAGAGAATTATTAAAAGAAGTTAAGCACATCGGGCGTTAAGATTAAATTGATTTATTATATGATCAATTGAGAAATAATTATTAAAAGAAAATCAATTATAAAAAAAACTAACAACTCTGCACCTCTAAGACTTAGAAGAACAAAATTAGTAAGAAAATATATTAATTTATTTTTTAAAGTTTAAGGACCCATTCAATTTTCGACTTAGGACACTAATGTGCTTGAGTCATCCTGATCATTTATTTTAACGAGTCAATCTCACAAAGTTACTAAACAATAGATTTCTTTTTCTATTCCCTTTCATGTATTTTCAAATAGGAGTTAATATCTTAAAAGGTCATTGAACTATGAAAATTTATCTAGCAAAGTTCTTAAACTTTGTTTTATATTAATAAAATCACTTAACGTAAGATATTTATCTACAGAAATCATTCAAATACATTTATCATTAAAATCAATTTAATACAAAAATAAAATAAAAATTTTAGGTCATATAAACATGAATGCCATAAATAATTCATTTTTTTAAAAAAAAAATCCGTTTTATTCTGTTTATCAATGATTCAGTTCTTTGTTTCCAATCACAAATGAAAATAATTAAAATTTGGGTGTAAAATCCATATTCATAAGAGACTCGTTGTCACATTACAACCTGCTAGCAACATTGCTAAATTAAGATCCGCTGTCAAGGAATTGAAAAGAAAAACTATATGTTATTACTCATTAATTGTTTTGGGTTATGCACTATATTACTCATTTATTTATATTATAATTAATATATTTGTATCTGGAGACTGGAGTATCTAATCAAAGTAATCAATACATAATTACTTCAGTCAAAAAAATTATTTTACAAACAGTGACACAAAATGTAGAAAACGAATATTGAAGCAACGTGGGTATAATGCGGGTTTATGTGGAGCGGGTTGAAAATAAAAAAAAATTAATTTGTGAAATTCATATTTACATGACATATAAAATAATTTTATTTGTTATGTTAAATTTGTTTTAATGATAAATTTTTTTAAAAAGCAGAATGTGTTTTTTTTGAAATTTTATTTATTTGTGGGGATTTTACCTGACATATAAAATAATTTATTATGTCATGAATTTATTTAATGAAAATATTGTTGAGTGATTTTTGAAGATAAAAGCTTTAAGTTGAGTGATTTTATTGATATAAAATAAAGTTTAATGACTTTACAAGATAAATTCTCTTAGTTCAATGACTTTTTAAGATATTAACTCTTTCAAAGAGGCAATATATACTTCCAATGCATTTACGGCTGACGGGAATATCTAGTTTAAAGAGAGAAGGATTGTCTAAGCCTTATAAGGAGTACACTCATCTCATTAACCACAATGTGAGCCTTTTTTTCATTCTTTAACTGTTATTCCAAATGTGCAACGTTAGACAAGAATTGTACAAGTGAGGGTGGCAGATAGATAAAACATAATTGTAACAAGATTGCATTACATATTTAACGAAGCATATCAACTAAATTATTTATAAATTATCATGTTTATATTAGGTTTTTATACTAATAAAATCACCCACAATACTAGAAGAAAAAAAGGGAATCACTTTATCAAGATAGATTTAAAATTATAAGAATCAACTACTATTTTTTGGTTTATATGTGACAAATTGGATTTACTTAAATCTTAAGTATCTTACCATGCGAGAAGCAGAAAATAAATAGCCATACAAATAATAACAAATGCATGACATGAATTTATCCCTAAAGTTGTTGGGGGTGGAGGAGGGTTGGTAAAAACCTAGGTTTATCACAAGTATATCTTTGATTAAGGATCTTGTAACTGTTTATTTATATCTACTATATATAAAACTTTATATAATTTTTTATATATATTATATAATTTTTCGATAAAGGGTGGTCAATTGATCACCCACCAATGTATGTGGCTATGCCCCTTCTCGTACAATAATCAATTGAAGTTTAGAATATGCATAATACATAAACGTGTCATTTATGCACAAGTAAACCCTTAATTTTGTATAAAATTGAACAAATAGACACATGTGTCTTACAGACATCCTACATGGCAATTTATGTCCTATGTTGAGTCATACGCGTATTATTTTACATAGGACACATACATGTGTCTACTTGTTCAATTTTATACAAGTTTAAGTATTTACTTGCGCAAACTCAAAGTTCAAAGGCATATATATCAATAACCAATGTAAAGAACATATATATTTATGTATTATGCCTTTGGAATAAGCATTAAGAATACCAATATCCTTGGTTAACTATATATTATTATTTTTAAAAAAAAGAAAGTTTGAAGGGACAAAAAGGAAATTTCACTTAAAAATATTATAATTTTTGCATGAAAGTTGAAATGATTAAAATGAGAGAAATGGACAAGAAATGACGGCAAAGGAGGGAAAGAGGGTTGTGTCCAAAGATAGAAATCCCCCGTGAGAAGTGTTTGGAGTCATTTGACAGCTAATATAAAAGATACTTACATATATAAATACAAGATATACACTTGCATATTACAACTCATGAATATTTTTGACACCTTCTATCTCCACTCCTCTAATTTCGATGAAGGTATCACGAGACAGATTCCTCTCTCTTTTAAACGCTTTCGATAATAAATTCATCTGAATTTAATATTTTTAACGAGATAAATCGTTAAAGTTACGTACAATAAGTTCAAATATGCTAAGCATCAAAATTATGAATGTCCGTGTCTAGACATGTAAATTTTCAAAGTCACGTGTCTCCAATATTTTACTTAAGAGTACATTTCATTCAATTCAAGTGTTAAGTCAAACTTTTATCCTTGTCAAAAGCATCATCATTTGTACCTTTTCTACTACTCTTCCAATAATGTGGGTGAATCCATTTCTTAAAGGATTTTTTATGTTTCCTTTATTAATTAGGTATATATCTGCGTTATATATAACTTAACTATCCAATTTTAGCATCTAATAAAAATATTATACTTACAGCTAGTAACATGTATGCAAGTTTGACCAAATTCAGTATATTTGGTTCAAAGTCTTAAGTAATTTATTTATGTTAAAAATTCATTAAATATGTTCATAACTAGTACATATTTATCGCCACTAGGGACGAAATCCCAATTTGAGATCAAGAAATGTATTTTACTTGCAAGTCTCTTTCTTCTTAATTTTCTTCCATTTAATTCTAATCTTATGTTATTTAATTTTTAGGTATCAGTGTACTATATGTATATATATATAACTTTCACTATTTAATTATAGCATCTAACAAAGTATAACGTTCACATCTAAGGGGTAAGGCCGAGAGAGTAGTCTGCATGATGATACAGGTTTGGTCGAATTTAATATATTTGGCTCAAAGTCTCATATAGTGCATTTGTGTTAACAAATTCATGAAATATGTTCCTAGTCAGTCCATAGTTATCGCGACTAGGGACGAAATCCCGTATTGAGATTAAGAAATGTATTTTACTTGCAGGCCTCTTTCTTCTTAATTTTATTCCCTTTTAATTCTAATCTTATTTTATTTAATTTTTTAGATGAGTTATATATCTCAATCCTGGCTGTACCTATAGCTATATGTGTGGGGCATATAGCAAGAATTAATGGGAAATAGAGGGAAGATGAAAAGAGGAATTTGAAAAGATTCTTTTATGTAAAAAGACATTTCTCCCTCATTGGTGGTGGAAATAAAAATGGAAGTGTTTAAATAGAGAAACACTTCTATTAGTTGTTAAAAGGGTTGGAAAGAGGGACCCCCCTCGCACCGTCGTTGTCGTTGCTCGGCTCCTGCTTTGGAAAATGATCGAGAGATTAAAGTTTTGGACAAAGTTTGTTTTAATTATTTAGTTAATTATTAATTAAATTAAATGGTCAATGTTTTATTTATTTAAATAATTAGCCGAAACAATTCGATCCGACTTGGATCCGCGCAACACGTTTTATTTAAAACACTTTTCCGTTTTATTTGAATTTCCCACCGTTGGAGATGACCGTTCTGAAAGGTTGCAACTTTCAGGAACACCCATGACCGTTTGAAAGGTTGCAAACTTTCATGAATGGTTGAGTGGTTTCTGAAAAGTTGCAACCTTTCAGAATCAGTGCTTCTTGGCTATAAATACATGTGAATCCTCAGACTTTTCACTTACGAAATTTCTGACTTCTTCTTCTTCTTCTGCACAAATTTATTCGTGTACTTTGCTGCCGTTGAGTGGCTCGCTGATACCAGAGTTTTGTGTATCAATACACTGGTGATTAAGATTGTTCTATCTTAGAGGATATATTCCAATTCAAACCTCGGACACTAGAGTGGGATAATTTCCTTAAGGGGACACTGTGCATTCAATGGGCTTGATTTTCTTTCCATTCTGTTTCATACGGATTCTGATACGTTCACAAATTTTAGTTTTTGTTAATTAATTTATATTTTTCACTGGGTGATTTAAACTTTGGAAATTTATTGTTTCTGCAAAGTTTTTGTTATCACTAGTATTTTTGGAATACAAATTGCACAACACTATGTGACACAAATAACTGACATGACCTTTATATTAGCTTTGATATGTACACATATATAGACTTGGTTGTCGTTGTGCGACTTTACATAACTTTAATCAATCATCTTTAATTTGAAGAAGAGTAGCACAATTTAGTAAGATAATAAGCTACACCAAATACATAATCGCACATGATATCATATATATGAAGATGGGACATGTAATTTGAAATTCACTGGCCCAATGGAGTGACTCCTTATCAATAATTTCTCTATTCGCAGTTTATCATGTTGGACTTGTAAATTTGAGCAAAACTTGCATAATTTTTGTCAGAATTTTAATTTTTGCGAATCAACAATTATTTGTGATTTAGAACAATGGGTCGAGCTTAAGCTCTCCTTAGCTTTGTAATTTTATGTCAATGTAAAGGTCACACCATTATACTATGATAAAAAAAAATTAAAAAAAGTTCTCCATTCGCAGGTATATATTGATTGGAGAAAGGCAAATGGACGATCAATTATCCAATGAATTTCCAACTTATGAACCACTTGTCTTCGTTAATTTTCTATTAAACAAGATGAGAGACAAAAGAACTTATTCTTCGACGTATATATGAATCAAATCAAACATCACAAATAAAATAACTACATCAGAGAAAACGAGTAGAAATTAAACAGTCAAAAATAAATGTGTACATAGAGGAGAACAAAAAACTAGAATTTAATAGGAATGTAAATATACTGTTTAATTCATTGAGAAATTTTTTTTTCATTATTTCCTCACTTATCTGTACAACATGTACCAACTTATAATAAAAATAATAAAAGTAATATTACTACTAATAATAATTATAATATTTGGGTGATAACACAATTACTTCAGATCCTTTATCCTTCAGTCGATCTGAGATGCTATATTAGATTATATGAACATTTTATTTAAATAATTCAGTTAACAAAAAAATACGCAAAAAAAAATAAAAATTAGAGTACACTTTTTATTACTTAATTATTTTACAAAGGGAGTCATTGACTTTCCAATTTTGCTACACTCCATTGTAATGTTATATTAATTGGCTAGGATAATATACAAACATAAGGAGAATCCAGCTGAAAAATACTCAAATTAAACGTAGAAGCAAAGCAAGTAACAATCCATTACTAAGATTTAACTTGCTTATGTCCCATCAATGATCAACTTAACAAACCCTAATTTAAGGTCCACACGCTAATATTTCATAATTCACCTCTATAAACATGCACTATTAATTAATCTATGGTTGATTAGTTATTGTTTTTCAATGTGTGTGTTTGTACCACTTTTATTTTTTTTCTTTTTCAACATATGATAACAAACAAATTGTTTTTTATCTTTACATATAATGCTAAAAATTGAATAAACAAAAAAGGATGAGAATTAATTACCTCAACCCAAATGGAAAAGTTAAAAGGGAATTTACATAAACCTAATTAGTTTAGAAGTTAATTACTCAGATACACTCTACTTTGCAACATTACGTATTTTATCAGATTTTGGTGCCTCTAGTTATGTCCAGATACATGTATCTCAGATACATGGGATAAAATTTAAGTTTAATTTGTTCGAGATGCATTGTATCCAAGTGAAGGCACATGTATCTGGATACATAGCAAAATCTCGTTCGCCTTCTTAGCCTCTCTCCCATCTGGCTCGCCACTCTCTCATATATCTGAGATAACATGCGAATCACTCCAGATACACGCAGATGCATGTATCTAATATGTATCTAGTGTGATTTGCATGTATCTAAGATACATACGAATCTCACTCGCCTCTCTTCCTATTTTTGTGTATTTGGTAGCAAAAATACATATATCTAACTGTAAAATATGTAGAAAACTCTTAATTAGCGCTAAGATATATAATATTTTGAAAATACAGATGATAATAATTATAAGTATGGTAGTGAAGGGTAGTTTCTCTAAAAAGTAATTAAGACCCATCCTGAGAGATATATAGATACTAGTAGATCATGAATAATATAATTGGGGATTTAAATTTTAATTATTTTGAAATTGTCACCTTTCCACAAAGACAAAACCATAACGTACCCACCTATTCACATGCGTGCATTAATCATTACAACAAAACAATCCACTCCACAAACACATATCCTGCTCCAAAATTGTCTCTTCCCTTAATTCCAATTTCAACATTTCATAGATCATAGGCTCTCTCTGGAAAGTGTTTTTTTTGTAATTCTTGATTTGGTCATTTTCCCTCTAATAAACCACCTATTATGTACTTTCCTAGCTACCTTTCTTACTATCATAGCTAGTCTCAGTAACTTTTACAATTGGGGGGTGACACTTCATCAAGGGCATGACATTTATTACTTCTTCCTATTTGATAATTTTTTAATTCTAGCTTTCCATAAGCATGTGTAAGACGATAAGATTAAAGAAAATTTTAATACATTTTGTATATTTTTAATTTAAGATCACACGATTCAAAAAAATTTAAACTTTCTTAAATTTCATGTCAAGTTTTTGGTATTCTATTTATCTTTAATTGATGTTTTTTGTCTCCTTCCTCTTTTTCTACGAACTATTATGTAAATAGTATAATAGAGATGATTTTTTCTAGAACAGTCACATTGGAGAAAATTAACAAGTGTCGTAATTTCAATATTATGAACTTGTTCTTTACCATATAATGTAAAAACTTGAATGATTTAACAAAATGATTGTCATCCACAAACTTATAATACTAATTCCCTACATCTCAATCCAAAAGCTAAATGTTAAAGATGGTCCCAAACTAAACAAATCGAATCATGCTACTTAACTCATCACGCGTTTTAGGTATCCTTTCGATGGCATTATGTAGTAGTCCAATCAAAGAGTTCATTTATGTTTTTAAAAGTGAATTTGATTTAATTTATTTAGTTGGTCCTTTCCTAGTAAACGTCATTCGTTTAAGCTTGCTTATATTACCGATTTCAAACACGAAAAAAGGAAAACAAGTGTTGTAACCTTACCACCAGCATAAATCTAACCAACTTATTATTAGTGAAGGTTCATATAATTTACTCAAATTTATTTGGGACTAAAACTAATCATAGTCATTGTTGGGTTTTTTCTCGGAGAGAGTTTGTGTCCCTTACTATAAATTACGAGATAATATCTCAGATGGTCACCCAACTTTGAATAGTTCACTTAGAAAGTCACTCAACTTTGAATAATTTACTTAGAAAGTCACTCAAATTTGTTTTATAACTCAAAAGTCACTCAACTATTGTCATTTCACCTAGAAAGTAACTCAACTATTGATATTTTACTTAGAAAGTCACCCAAGCAATTTAAATAATTTTTTCATTAAATTTTGTTAAATACAATTTTTGCTTTAAACTGTTTTTAACAGAAACATACGCTTTTTTAATTATTTTATTAAATTTTGTTGAATACAATTTTTTTAAAACTATTTTCTTAAATAATAATAAAAGATTGCTATATGCTACTGTGCGTTTTTTTTAATTACTCCTTGATTACTCCCGTTCAATTCCAATCTTCTTCTTTTTTGGATCATTTTTCAGCATACTTAATTCGTCTATGGTGATGTACGTTTTTTTTCAAAAATAATTGCAAGTTAAATAATTGGAGTGAGTCAATAAGATAATTAAATAAACATTTTATTATTTGTTAAAAAAAATAGTTTAAAATAAAAATTAGATTTCAATAAAAGTTTATTGAATAAATTATTTAAATTTGTTGGATGACTTTCAAAGTGAAATACCAATAGTTGAGTGACTTTCTAAGTGAAATATCAATAGTTGAGTGACTTTTGAGTTATAAAACAAAGTTGAGTGACTTTTCAAGTGAATAACTCAAAGTTGAGTGACTTTCTAAGTGAACTATTCAAAGTTGAGTGACCATTATCGCTATAAATTACAAGTGGAAAAATTAGCCAATGAATCCATAATTTACTCAATTCATTCATGTTTGAGCTGATTATTGACCCGCCAATTTTCTACCTAATCCATTTCAGTTTATAAAAGATTGGGTAGATATCTCGCCAAAGTAATAATCTATAAAAAAATCTTGTCAAGAAAATTAAAAAACATTATTATTTTTAATTTGATATATTATTATATAGTAATAACAAAAAAATCGGTAAAAAAATATAAACGAATAAATAGAGTAATTAAAACTTGACAAAAATTTGGCCCAATTCCTTTTATTTGTTAGTCAAATTCATTTTAACCTATTCAAATTTAACTTAACATATCTACTTATCACCTCTACTATATTATATATAGGAATAAAGACATAAATGGTGGTTCGGTGAAAAATATTGCTAAACGAATGTCCCAAGAAATTGATATCCCAAATTCGTAGACTTTTTAGATTTTTTGTTGGTCTTCTTCTTTCTTTTATGTTCGCTGCTTTTCTTTTTGGGCTTCTTACGTAAATGTATCATTGGTAAAAAAAATATTCAAAATTATATAAATAGTGTATAACTATATATTAGAGATATATTAACATTCATATACACTGATATACAATATTGATACATTGCACAATTCCATCTTTCTCAACAAACTAATTTTTTCAATTTCAACCAGATCAAATCTCCTTTAAATAATCCTGGATTTTATATGAGCTTCTCTTGTCTTTTGACATATTATTCGCTCTAAACGATTTAACTTTACGACATGTTGAATTTTAAAATTCGATCTTTGAAAGATTTCAAATTTTAAGATTTTTTGTTCAGAAATGACTCATTAGTCAATGATAATATAAGAGTATATGCAGATTTTTGTGATATCATTAATGTTTCTTGTTCAGAAATTACTCATTAGTCAATGATACTATAATAATATATGTATATTGTTGTGGTATCATTACAGTTTCTAATTCAGAAATTACTCATTAGACAATGATACTATATATATATGATATAATTAAGGTTTTTTGTTTGTCGCACCATATTTCGAACTAGCCGAAACAGTTCACAACATAATACGGCTGTCACTCTGTTTTTTGGAAAAAAAAATTTGTTTTGTATTAGAGTCGCCACCTAAATTTTAAGGAAAATATTAGGAAAACCATTTTTAAAATATGTAAATGTAAACTCTGTTTTGATTTGCGAAACCAGTGAGATTCTGAGTAAGGGTTTTGGTTACTCGAAGGGAAGGTGTTAAGCACCCCTCAGAACCTATCCGAAGATAGTCCTTAAACTCAATTTATGAAAATATGATTAGGAAAACTTGTTTATTTATTTGCTTTAAAAACAATGATAAGTTAATTGGTTAGTTTAAGAAAAGAGTAAAATACAAGATACGACATATATATGCCTTATAAAATAGATTTAATAGTAGTATTTTGTCATGTAAAAATAAATAGATGTACTTAAAAGTATGCTAATTTTTATATGTTAAAAAATATAGATGTATCATAGTAAAGTTATCCTAAGAAATATATAGATGTTGAATTTATGAAAATATTTTATTTCATTAAGACATGAAAAATAAAATAAGATAGTAGTGGAGTGTAAATATGTAGTAATATGTAATATATAATTTGGATAAAAATAGAGTTTCCTAAAAAAATTAAAATAAATAAATAATAATGATACTAAATGTTAAAATATTAGATAGAGTTTGTGCTCTAAAATTATGTTTATTATAAAGTATAGTATATACATGTAAGTTGTTTAGAACATATGAATACTTATTAGTTATTTACATGTATAGACAAATTGACAATAGATTATATGTAGTAAAGTAATATGTATATTTAAGTGTAGGCATTTATAAATTATAAAAATAAATAAATAACATTAGTAAAAAAGATAGTAGATAATACTAGGTTATGTGGAGAAAATATAGAATATATACCTTTATATGTATGACATATATATGTATGTACCTTGTATTTGAACCTGTTGGCATATCTAAAATTTTGAAATGGCATGTTAAAAAATTAAAATGTTTTTAGCAATGTTTGATCCAAAAAAGAGTAAGAATAGTCAATACATTTTTATGAAGGAGCTAGTAAAAAAAAAAGGGCCTAACTATTAGAACTTATTCTATAGTCACATTTGTCTTGTTAAATATATAAGCATACTTCCCTACTTATTTTCTTAAAAAAATGTATATCTAAAGATAAATATCTTAGCCTTAAGTAAATTTCTAAATGTAATTATTGTTTTATTTAAATGTATTTATAAAAGAAAAAATGACTTAGTTTTCGAAAAATCGATTAAACTTATGATTTAAGAGAAATCGAATTTTCAAAAGAACAGAGTCGCCACTTAATTTTTAGTAAAAAATCAAGAAAAATGCAAGGTTTTTTTTTTTCAAAAGACTTAAACAGATAAAATCAATTGAAAAAGAGTTCGAAGTTCAATGTACATTCCGAGAAGGTGTTAGGCCATCGGAATGCCCGCTAACTTGCGGTTGACCGGCGATTTGACAAAAAGTGAATTTTGACTAACTTTGAAATTTCAACTAAGTAAAAGAACTCCTAACGACTTTGACTAATTTTAAAATTTTAACTAAGTAAAAGAACTCATTTTATTTTAACTAATTTTATTGAGATTCTAACCAAGTAAAAAAAAACTCATTTATTTAAACTAACTTTTTGAAAATTTAACTAGGTAAAGAACTCATTTATTTTAACTAATTTTTTTTTGAAATTTTAAATAAGTAAAAGAACTCATTTATTTTAACTAATTTTTTGAGATTTTAAATAAGTAAAAGAACTCATTTATGACTATTTTTTATTTTATATATTTATTATTATTTTTATTATTATTATCTTAAGGGGGGATGAACTAAAGGGGAATTTTTCTAAGGGAAATGACTTAGGGAGATAACAAGACCAAAATTAAATAAAAGCTAAGTAAATAAATTATATGAATGAATATTTATTTTAAAAATATAAAAGAGAAATGACTACCTTTGGGGTTTAATTAAATTTAACCATAAGAAATGAAAGCGTTAGTCGAACGAATAAAACAAAGCGTAGGCAAGAAAATTGAATTTGGGCCTTTGCTGCGTTTTTGGGCCTCTTCAGCCCATTTTCGCTCCCAAACACCTGTGTATACAAAAAAGGTATATCGTTGTATATGGGTCGTGTTCAGGCACATTTTTGTGTATATCGGACTGTATTCCGAGTGTATTCAGTCTATTTTGACCCCCGCAACCTGCATTTTATTTTTCTGCCCTGTATATCATGTGTACAGTTGCTGTATAGCAGCGTATACTGCTCTTTTTGAGCTTTTGGAGGCTTGCATTAGCTTCCCTTTCGCCCTCGAACACCAAAGGCTGACTTCGATACCCGAAAATGCAGGGAGATGATGAAAAAGAGTCCGAATAGACTCGGCGAAGCATCACATGTAAAGAGAGTAGGAAAAAAAAGAAAAAAAGACATTAATATACACTCCCTCAAATGCCTTCTATAGAAATAATAAAGTAAAGCCACAAGAAATATAACCCAATGCATATGCTGGACAGAATATGATAACTTATATATATATAAAAAAAACATCTTCCACTTGGCTCCCAAACAACAAAAGACCAAAAGTATGTTCATTTAAAAAATGTGGAAATCGCTATGATATTAACAAACCACATACAGAAACATATACAAATATAAAATTTTGATGCCTACTTCCTAGCATGCTTAGACTTTAATAATATTTGAACTCATATGACATCCTAAGGAACAAACTTTGATAAGGAAAATGAGTTTACAACTCGAAATCTAAAACAGTGACGCTATACATGGTCGAATAAATTTCAAGAATGCAATTAAATTAGCTCACATAACCAACTAATCTACCAAGATTAAACTGAAGGTAATCACCAACTAAAACAAACATATTTCGTCAGTGAGATCCAATTAACGGGGACAAATTGAGACCCACAACAGTACAACTACTCCTGTAAGCTATGGCAGAATGGATGAGCCGACAGACCGAGCAAAATCAATCTTAAACTATCACATATAGGGGCATATCGAGGAGGACGATAAGTGTTTCGAACAAACATGAACTAAGACGTGACAAGAATGGAAGAGAAAGAAACAAAGTGGCAACCAAATAATTAGCAGATATAAACTCTTAAGGAAAAAGCAGCTCACACCATATTTTGAACTTAGCAAAATCTTAGGAAGCACCGTCAAAATGCAGCTACAATTAAGACATGAACCTCAAGCTATTCACAACAACAAAAGTAAGCCTAATTCTTTCAAAACTCAACAACAACTTATCATCTTTATATGGTTCAAATCGACAAGAAAACAACCAAGAAATATACACTTGATTGACACCACTTTCCAACAGAATGCTTGAACAAGTATACACGTAACAACAAACAGAGAAATTCAAGGACTGAAATGCCCAAAACCAAACAAATATACAAGAAAGGAAGGGCCGCGACTTAATCTCAAACAAGAATACAATCTTAATCTCAAACAGTATACAATACAATATCCAATTTCCATATTAGACAGTTTGAGAAATTATCTTTCATTTGAAGAAGAAATAGCTCATAACATCAACACTAACGAAATGAGTGCCCATTTTGACGTCTTAAGACATCGAAAACAAGGAAATATGGATTTGAACATCCAAAACGAGTATGAGAAAAGGACGACAAAATAAACTTAAAACAGAGGAATTCAACTATACTGAAATCGCTTAAAGAAATAGGCACTATCAAACCATCCAGAACTCAATAACAAATAATAGCGAACAAAACAAAAGCACAACTATAGACATCATGCTGGAACAGAGAAGATGAGGAAAGTATTACAAAGGAGAAAGCATTACCTTCTTCCGGGCAACAAACGGAGACGAACAAGACTTGAAGATGACTTCCACCGCCACAGGCTTGACTCGAGAGGCAGAGAATCAACACGAAAGATTCCAACAGAAACTCGGATTCCGAGCAAATGACCCAGAGATTTCAGAAATATGAACACTATTGACCTAAATGTAAATTTCAGCTCTCTCTTATGCTTTTCTTACTGTCTCAAGCTTCAATTTCCCCAACTTTTTCCTAACTTAATATATATTCTCTCCCAAATTTCAACTAATTTCTTTAATATTTTCTCCCACTCAAAAAAAAATTCCTCCCTTAACAGTAATAGACCAAATATATATAGCAAGAAATAGGGTTTCGAAAAAAGGGTCGAGAAAAGGATCAAAAATCGGATTCAAAAAGGCTAAAAAGTCAAAATTCAAAAACTCCAAAACTTTCACCTTTCTGGCTAAACACCCTTTTCTAAAGCTTTAACTCTATTCCGGAAGAGGAAAGGCAGACCAATGCCTCAGATCGATCCCCATGTCCTTATACTCAACGTGGAGCGATCTCACGTTGCAAGGACGATTCCGCATGCCTGGTTGCTGGAAATGCACTGCTGGAACAGTACTGGGCTACTTGCTCGTTCTGGATTTGGCAGCGTGAGGAAGAAACAAGCGCAGGGGTCAGTTTTGGGACTTGTTCACGCGTTATTGCTGTGAAAGAGACGTTGGAGCGTTATGGGTTCTCTTAGAGGAATTGAAAATGGGCCGGGTTTGGGCTGGTGTATGCTGTTATTGTTAGTATTTTGTTGGGTTTGAGGAATTTGGAAAATGGGCTAGATGAATGTGCTAAAATTTGAAGCAACAAAGGGCTGCTGATTTGTATCTTTGGGCTGAATAAATGGCCCAAAAATCTGGTCTCTCCATATGGGTTGAAGGAAATGTTAGGAAGTGGCTACGATTGCAACCGAGTGAAGTTAAAAACTTAGCCAATTTGAATTCAATCGGTGAATTCGGCCAAAGTTAAATAAAATGAATTAATATTTAATTAGTGAGCTTCTTAATCTTAGCGAAATAAAATAATCAACTTAACCATAGAATAGTTAATTTAAATACCAACTAATTAAATTTGAAATTGCAATTATGATTTAAACTAAACTAAATTAATAAAACAAAATCCACATATATAACTATATGAAATATATTTACTATTTAAAAATTATAAAAATCAACTAAAATTATTTAAAACAAACTCTGAATTTTATAAAGCTAACTATTCTAAATCGTTTGAAAAATAAGAAGCTCGGAAACTAATTATCATCGAGGAGGGTCAAAATCAGGTGTCAAAAATTATTCTAGCCTTTAAACTAGTTTCAAAATATTTGGAGGTCCTAAGTTAATTTCTAAACGTATTTATTCTAGCCTTTAAACTAGTTTCAAAATATTTGAAGGTCCTAAGCGATGAGCTGGCCTAAATGAATATTATTTTAGCCTTTATGTATCTCTAAATTCATTTGGAAGTCCCTACTCATGAGTTTTATTTTTCCTACTTAAGTACCTAAATGAAAATTACCTCACCCTTTTGAAACTTCGTTTGGAAAATCTTTTAAAACTATAAGCCCCTCTTTTCAATTAAATGGCCTGAAAGAATGTTATAAGTGAAACTGTTAACCCATTTTTAAGAAAATATCTTTTGTATCATTTGTTCTAAAGGTGTCTCATGTAAATTCATAAACAAATAATATTAGTTCACGTAAAACAAGCTTCAAAATAAAAGACAAACAATATACCAAAACTTGTAAGTAAAGGTTAGCCAACATATCAAAACAACATAAATAGGACGACGAAAGAAAGGCTAAGAAAACATTGGACTCCTAATTTGCGTGACTCCAAGCGTTGCAATGATCCTAATTGTTGTTGGCCTAATATTTTAGGCCAATAACGAGTTCAAAAGTAGAAACTCCAGCCCTCCGATTGTACATGAAATATAAAAAATAGGGAGATAAAGATTAAGAATTTTGTGCGAAAGTGATAATGAAATATGTTATGAGTAAAGAAAAATAATTTAACTAGGAATCTTCCAATACAAAAGTTGTCGTGACCCCAACATAAATTAGCAAACTTGATATGTATAGCAGCAACACATGGAGGGGAACATAGTTTAATTAAACTATTTGGGCATTTACCTAAAATGAACCATCCCAACAAATGAAAAAATGGACGAATATGAATCAATTGGTGATGTCATTATGTGCTAATAAAACATTAGTTGTAAACATGCTAAATAAAAATATACATCTCCCGAGTAAACTCACATGAGTAAAATAACATCACTCACAATTAGTTTGCGCAAATTTGCTCAATGAAATTTGGAAGTATTTACTTATAAAAAAAATTAATTAACCAAATCCAAATGGGAGGGAGGAAAACAAGGCATTCATGTCTAGTTCTTGTTGACAACAAATCGTTAAAAGGAACTCACATAGCAAGGTTATTGATGCACACTAGCAAACGTCTAAAATAAAATATAGTGCAAACTATTAACATGAACAACTTCAAAGTCGGAATTAAACATAGGTAGAAAATAAGAAAGATCGGAACTATGCTATAATAAGCGGGGAAAGAAAATTCCACACTATCCAAGGTTCACATTACTAATTCACACAAGAAATAAATAGTTTACTGTAAACTAAGGAAGTAAGACATTATATGAACTTGAGAGACATATTGATAAACAATATAATTTGATCACCGTTCTGCGACAAAATCTTTAAGAAAAGTTATTATTTATTTATTTATATTTTTAGGACAGACATGACTAATCTTCTTTCAAAAATATATGTCGGTAATTCTAACTTGTATTTAACTACAAACACACAAAAACAGAATAACAAGACAAGATTAACATCCATAAACTTGCTTTTTCAAAGGACCACAAAGAACATTACTAACACCAAAACAAAATAAATCATACGTATATACTAAACTCTTTCATAAAGGTTATCAAATTAGAGAGAAGAAGATGCAAAGCAAAATGAAAGAGTTTTTACCTTGTGTTGAGCAGCAAACTAGAGTTTTTACGTCAAAAAATTCCAACTTCCAACCCTTTTGCAAATTTGAGTTTAAAGCCGAAAACGGAAAGATGAAAGAAGAGAGAAATTTTCTGAAATCTAATGCTTGAAGTGCGTGTTTATTCCCCTTTTTCCTTCGTTCATTGATTTTTCAAAAAAAATTTCGGATGTCATTAGGCCGTTCTTTGGGTGTTTTTTATTTTGAGATTTTGATGTTGTTCTTGGCTGATTTTTCGGATGATCCTCGAATGAGGACCAAACTCCTCCTTTTATAGTTGGGGGAGGCTTCAATGATTCGAATTTGAATCTTTGAAAGATCAAATCTTAGAAGAAAATAATGATGGAGGAGAAAAAAATATTATCAACCCCTTTTCAGATTGATTCGAAAGAATGAGTGATGGCTTGGGGGTTCCAATCTCACAACCATCGGATTAAGGGGATAATGATCCCAAATTCGATGGTCCTTCACGTTCTCCACCTTTTCAGTTGTAGCAGCGGCGGTGATAGGGCTTTTGAGGTCTGTTTCGACTCAAAAAAAGATGATGGAAGGGATGTAAAGTTGACAAGAGGGAAGCTATGATTGATGGAGGGTAGGGAGATATGTTGAAGACCACCGAAAATTGCCATGTTCCGGTGGTCTGTAGATAGAAATGTCTGGGGAAGAAGGAACTTGCGAAAAGAGAAGCGTGATTGCCTGGGAAAAGAAAGAAGTTTGAGGCGATGGGGAGTTGTACTATCTTTGAAAAGTCTTGATTTAATATTTTGGCCGTCCGATCAAGCAATTGGACGGTTAATAAAATAAAGGGTTTTAAAAATAATAATAAAATATATATATATAATAGTAAAAGGATGGATTAATTAGAGCCAATAGATAAGATTGTAGGGCAGAGATTAAATCTAAAGAAACACAATCCATGTGCTCACCTACGTGGCATACACAAATTGGTTGGTTTAAGGGGACTTGGATTGCCAAAATTGCTCAAATTAAATTTAATTAAATTATAACCTCTCCTTTATCAAATAGTTATAATTTATTAAATTAAAAATAATTATTTTGCAAGATTAGCTTGTTTGATAAAATTAGTTACTCTTAAAAATTAAATCAATATAAATTAGTAACTCATTAATTAAATAAGCTTTCTAATTTTAATAAATGTACGCAAAATATCTAATGCGACAAAATAAAATATATTTGAACACAAATAGATTCAATTCTCAAGAATGACATTTATTTAAAAAATGAGAAAGTAAGTAGTAATATATATATATATATATATAATATTTATTTTTTTATAAGAAATTGAAATAAATTTATGAGGTAATAATAAATAATTAGAAATCTTTTCGTGTTCCTATAAAAATTTCATGACATATTATTATTATTATTATTATTATTGTTATTATAGTTAAATGTGGAGAGCCAAAATTGGGTGTCAACAGCTTGCCCCTTTCTTTGTCCATGGAAGAGAGTAAAGAAGACGTGGACAAAGAAATATTGACACAATCCAATTTTAGGCGACCCACCAAAATATACTTTGAGCAATAACTTGGCAAGAATGTTAATAGAGTTATGGCCGAACTCTGGCTTCCGAGCTGCCTAAATATCTCAGGTTTCATGAGAAATCAGGCCACATGTAGTTCGAGAACATAGCAAATTTTCATTAAAAATTTGCCCCAGTATCGAATTATGGTAATACTAAAATCTTTTGGTGGTAAGGTATGAAGAGATTAACATGAATATAGTTCTAAATAAACTTGAATGAGAAATGCTCCGTAGCAATTTCTAAAGACTTATGGTAGAGAGATGAATTTTCAAAAAGACTGCCCAGTGTCGAGTTATAATGAACTGAGACATGAGAGAGTTAAAAGTAAGATTTAAATCTAAACTTTTGAAAATCGAGTTGAGTTGAGTTTTGAAAGTGAATCCTTGACGTAGCTAGTGAAGCTTGACATTGCACTAACTTGCCCTAGTTTGCTGCTTAGAGGGAGTTCCTCGTTGTAATGCATTGTCCTGCAAAACATGTAAAAGGGCGAAAAGTACCTGTTGCAGTTCAAAAATTATAAATTGAAATAGTAATGTAAAGAGTAGAGTGTAGATGTTCAAACGATTGTTGATGTCTCTTTTTGTGTTGTGAGTGTGATGTAGGTAAAGTAACATGTAATGTAGAGGCCCTCGACTGGCGGAACTGTTGTAATGTAAAAGCCTGCATCTGGCTGTGTAAAGCTTGTAATGTAAAGCCTCTGGCTGGCGGGGGCTATTGCAATGTAAAAGCCTGTATCTGGTTGTGTAAAGCTTGTAACTAAAGCCTCCGGCTGGTGGGGCTGTTGTAATGTAAAAGCCTGTATCCAATTGTGTAAAGATTGTAATGTAAATTTAATTGTCGGCGTGTGACAGCGTTTCTATGCGTGTTTGTCCACGATTGATGGAGCTTCAGTGATGTCACTACGATGTGGTCTCTGATTGGCGGAGTGTTGCCTCTTTTGCTTATATACAGGCTCCGATTGGCAGAGTTCGGTCGATGTTTGCTATGTACAGCCTCCGATTGGCAGAGTTTGACGATGTTTGCTATGTACAACCTCCGGGTGGTGGAGTTTGACGATGTTTGCTATGTACGACCTTTGGTTGGCGGAGTTTGATGATTTTTGCTATGTACAACCCCAGACTTGTGGAGTTTGGCACTGTTAGACGGTGGTCTCCGATTGGCGGAGTTGTTGATGAGGTTAGATTACAAGCTCCAGTTAGTGGAGTTGTTTCGAAAGAAAGCTAACTATCCTATTTTCCTACGAGGATCCTCTTTCTTCAGCATTTGGTCTGGATCTTTGAGCGTACCTGCAAGATTTAAGTGAAATGTTCTTAAATGTAAGATGCAAGTTGAAGTACTTTCGGAAAATAAAGTAGGGAAGGAGTTTTTTGGCTCATGATTGTGAGAAGTCAAATGGCGTTTCCAGTCATGCCCCGAGACTTGATGTTATTTTCTTGATTCATGTGTTCCTGCACTCAAAGAAAATTTTTAATTTGGGAAGAGGTGTTGATTTGTATCGACTCGCGGACTGAAGCCTCGTCACTGGGATCCTTCGACGTCTTCTTAGCCCATATGTAGTTTCTTAACCTAGAGACTAGGTAGGTGGAAGAATAGAAAAATGTTTTTGAAAAGAATTAGCCTATTTTTTCTAGAAAAATAAGTATATTGTGTATATATTAGGAATATAAATAATAGTTCTCCAGTATTTATAGATTATGACATGTTCCGAAGTCCATCGAGCTTTCCATTTTGTTGACTATATTCAACATAGTCCTCCGTTTCCACAATAAGAAGAAAAAGATGATTTTTTCTTGAATATGTACTACGACAAGGAAAATAAATCCTTAGAAAGACAAACATTGGATTGTTTTTGTGTATGTAGCTTTTACCTTTCTGATGAAGCTTTCCTAGCTTTTTCGCAGACACTGCGACGATCGATATTCTTCAATATTCTGAGGTTACGCTGACTATGAGAAACGTTTCCTAAGGGTAAGAAAAATAAAAGTAAAAATTATGCAGTGCATCGATCGAACCTAACTCAGGCTGCCTACGTATCCTCAAAATAGGAATAAGATCATAACATAGTTCGAATACAAGTGGGAGAAATATAAGTATGTAATGCAATGACCGAGCTTGACTCAAGCTGCCTACGTATCCAAGTGGAATCAAGTTGTAACGTAGTTTGATACAATAGGAAAGTGAAAAATATGACATGCGATGACCAAGCCTGACTCAGGCTGCCTACATATCCAAGCGGAATCAGGTCAAACGTAGTTCAGATACAATAGGAAAGTAAAAAATGCAAGGGAAAAGTAAGAATATGTAATGCAACGATCGGGCCTGACTCAGGTTGCCTACGTATCCAAGCGGAATCAGGTCAGGACGTAGTTCAGATACAATAAGAAAGTGAAAAATGTAAGGGACCGAATCCAAAAAGGATTGCCTACGTATCCCAGAGGGAATTTAGGTCGAGAGTAGTTCTAAATACATGGAAATTATGATTTTGAGTTTTCTAAAGGAGACCGGATCCGATATGGGTTGCCTACGTACTCCGACGTGGGAAGTCAGGTCTAAACGTAGTTCTGTTACACTGAAAATGCAAAATATAAAAAATAAGTGCTAATCTTGAGGTCTTCAGATGTAGTATTTCTTGATGGCGTCTGAATTTATTGGCTTTGAGCTTACTCTGCCGTCCATTTACGCTATGAACCATGTAGGGTCTTTGGCAATTTGGTGCAAATTTCCCTTTGACTTCTCCTTGGTGAGGAAAGATGTTCTTTAATACTAACTGCCCTGGTGTGAACTGTTGAGGTTTGACTTTCTTATAGAATGCTTTGGTCATTCTGTTCTGGTAGAGTTGGCCATGACAAACAGTGTTCATCCTCTTTTTATCGATGAGCATCAATTGCTCATGCCTGCTATGTATCCATTCTGCATCGTCCAGACCAACCTCTTGGATAATCCTTAAAGATGGTATTTCAACCTCAGCAGGTATTCTTGCTTGTGAACCATAAACCAACATATAAGGAGTTGCCCTAGTTGATATTCTGATTGTGGTGCGATAACTAAGTAAAACATATGGTAGCTTCTCATGCCATTGCATGTGACTGCCCACTATTTTCCTTAGGATCTTCTTGATATTCTTATTTGCAACCTCAACTGTTCCATTCATCTGTGGCCGGTAAACCGTGGAATTTCGATGAGCAATTTTGAACCTTTCACAAGTTTCTTTCATAAGATCGCTGTTGAGGTTGGCTGCATTGTCTGTTATGATTGATTCTGGAATTTCAAATCGACAAATTATGTTGTCGCGAACAAAATCTGCCACTACCTTCTTAGTCACTGCCTTGTATGTCGAAGCTTCGACCCATTTTGTGAAATAATCGATAGCCACTAGAATGAAACGATGTCCATTTGATGCGGGAGGCTCTTTTGGTCCGATAACGTCTATGCCCCAAGCGGCAAATGGCCAAGGGGAACCCATCACATTGAGCTCATTCGGTGGAACTCGTATAAAATGTCTATGCACTTGACACTGATGACACTTTTGCACATACCGAATGCTATCTCTCTCCATGGTCATCCAAAAATATCCAGCTCTTAAAATCTCCTTTGCCAAAGTGAACCCATTCATGTGAGATCCACATGTTCCTGCATGTATTTCTTCCAAAAACCTTGTTGCTTCTGCGGCGTCGTCATACCTCAGCAATCTTAAGTCCGAAGTTCTCCTATATAGGATTTCTCCATTAAGGAAGAAATGATTGACCATCCTCATCAAAGTCCGTTTCTGTTTGCTTGTAGCATTTTCAGGATATTTTTGTGCTTCTATCAGTCTTCTGATGTCATAGTACCAGGGTTTTCCATCCAATTCCTTATCTACATGAAAACAGTATGCATGTTGATCATGTATCTCTATATCGATAGGGTCGATGTAATTCTTGTCTGGATGTTGAATCATCGAGACAATGTTGCCAAAGCATCGGCAAACTCATTTTGAGCTCGAGGGACATGCTTGAACTCAATCTTTGTGAATCTCCTACTCAACTCTTTTATGTAATGCAAATAAGCAAGGATCTTGACATTCTTAGTGGTCTATTCTCCTTGCACCTGGTGAACTAATAAGTCGAAATCTCCTATCACCCAGAGTTCTTTGATGTTCATGTCGATGGCCATCCCGAGTCCGAGAATACAAGCTTCATATTCCGTCATGTTGTTGGTACAATAAAACTTGATCTTGGTTGAGATCGGGTAATACTGACCTGCTTCCGAAATTAAGACTGCTTCTATTCCAACTCCAATAGAGTTTGATGCTCCATTAAAGAACATCCTCCATCCATCATACGACTCTGATATGTCTTCTCCTACAAACAAAAACTCTTCATCAGGGAAGTAGGTCGTGAGCGGCTTGTAATCCTGATCCACCGGGTTTCTGCAAGGTGATCCGCCAGGGCTTGTCCCTTGATGGCTTTTTGTGTCACGTACATGATATCAAACTCGCTCAACAAAATTTGCCATTTTGCCAGCTTACCTGTAGGCATTGGTTTCTGAAATATGTACTTGAGTGGATCTATTTTTGAGATCAAGTACGTGGTGTATGCAGACATGTAATGCCTAAATTTTTGCGCAATTCAAGTCAAAGCGCAACATGTTCGTTCCAACAAGGTGTATCTTTCCTCGTACGGTGTGAACTTCTTTGCTCAGTTACTAAATGGTTTGCTCTCTTTTACATGTCTCATCATGCTTCCCCAATACACATCCAAATGTATTATCCATGGTAGATAGATACAATAACAAAGGCTTTCCAGGCCCTGGTGGGACCGATACTGGTGGGTTGGACAAGTATACTTTGATTCTATCGAAAGCCCTTTGGCATTCCTCTGTCCATTTTATGGCAACATCATTCTTCAGTAACTTGAATATGGGCTCGCAGATCACTGTAGATTGAGCTATGAACCGATTGATGTAGTTCAGTCTTCCTAAGAAACTCATCACTCTTTCCTGGTCTTGGGTGGAGGTAGCTCTTGGATCGCCTTTATCTTTGATGGATCCAACTCTATGTCTTTCCTGCTAACGATGAATCCCAATAGTTTTCCCGCGGGTACTCCAAGTTCACACTTTGCTGGATTCAACTTCAGATTATATTTACGGAACCTCTCGAAGAACTTTCGTAAGTCATCCAGGTGGTCTGAACTTCTTTTGGATTTGATAACAACATCATCCACGTACACTTCAATTTCCTTGTGGATCATATCGTGAAAAAGGGTAGTCATGGCCCTCATGTAGGTTGCACCGACATTTTTGAGACCAAATGACATTACTTTGTAGCAATACACTCCCCATGGAGTGATAAACGCTGTCTTCTTTACATCATCTTCATCCATCAGGATTTGGTGATATCCTGCAAAGCAATCGACAAATGATTGCAACTCATGTTTTGCACAATTATCGATGAGTATATGAATATTTGGAAGAGGGAAATCATCCTTTTGACTGGCCCTGTTGAGATCTCGATAATCCACACATATTCTGATCTTTCCATCTTTTTTTTGGCACATGCATAATATTGGCTAACCATGTGGGGTAATTTGTGACCCTTACAATGTTCGCCTCAATTTGCTTAGTTACCTCCTCTTTGATCCTTAAGCTTAAATCTGGCTTGAATTTTCTAGTCTTTTGCTTAACAGGTAGACAAGTGGGATCAGTCGGTAATTTGTGTGAGACAATATCAGTGCTTAATCCTAGCATGTCATCATAAGACCAAGCAAATACGTCAACATACTGCTTAAGCAATTCTATTAACTCTTGTTTTCTTTCAGCCTCCAAATGTATGCTGACTCGTGTCTCTTTCATGATTTCCTTATCTCCTAAGTTGACAACCTCTGTTTCATCCATGTTGGATTTCTTCTGACTTTCAACCTGCTCGATCTCGTGTGGCAGATTTTCAGGCATCATGCTTTCGTCATACTCTTCGTGATCTTGTTTATCATTTTCACCTTGCTCGGTGGATTCGATACATATCATAACCGTTGAACGAGGAGTTTTATTAATATGAGTGCTGAAAAGTGCAAAAGGTAAGTAAAGATAAATATATATTTAAAATAACGAGAACTTTTTAAAAGAAAATAAAGACTTTTTATTTCAAAGCATTCTAGCTTTTTAGAAGAGGCAAGCAACAAAAGATTAGGCATGATTCAAGCCTCAATTTGATCATGTGAATTTTAAAAATAAGACTACTTTTCCACACTACCAGGACTCTGGTTGAAATACGGACGTGCTGGTGGTCCAATTCTGCAAGATTTCTTCAGGTTCGGCATCACGAATGATCAACTTGTTGAGATTTATCCCTTCCTCTTCTCCATCCATGGCCACGAACAGATTGCCTATTCCTTCTACGATGTCATCAATGCCAACTTGATCTGGAATCAAAGCTTGTTCCAGTACAAAGATTGTATCGTTTGACCCATGTCGGTCTCTTCCCGAGGCAGGCTCATATATGAGTCCGTTGGTGCCTCTCTTATGCTTTAGCTAGATTGGCTCAACTATGCCATTAGACTTAGGTCCAAATCCATTCTTAGGCTGATATCCATATTTCAACATTTCTAACGCAACTATTTTTGTTGCACTTGACAATTTTGTATTACCTGCCGCTGCTTCTTCTCCAACCCTTATAGCTTGCGTAATTTCCAAAGTGTGAAAGGTGGCTCCGTCTAACTCGTCAGCGACTGGGATAGAATTGACAGAAAGGATGTGGTGACTGAGCTCTCTGTGGATGGTAACTTCTGTGTGACCCTACTCAAACTTTACACATTGGTGAAGAGTGAAAGGAACCGTTCTTGCCATGTGAACCCATGGTCTTCCCAGCAATAGGTTGTAGTTGGATGATACATCTATCACTTGAAATAGGATGGGGAATTTAGCCGGCCCCACCTGTAATGTGAGATAGATCTCCCCAATGACACTTCTTTGCGCGCCATCAAAAGCTCTAACTTTCACACGACTTTCCCTTTTCTTTCCCATATTAACGCCTAAATCCCTCAAAGTGGTGAAAAGACAAATGTTGCATCCAGAACCACCATCAATTAAAACTCGAGTCACAATCTTATCACAACATTTGACTGCGATGAGAAGCATTTTGTTGTGCCCGACCCCTTCCGCAGGCAACTCATCCTCATGGAAAGAAATCTTGTTAGCTTCCACTATTCTTCCAATCGTTAAAGCTAAGGTTTCACTTGTGGTCTCTTTTGGAATGTTCACTCTGTTTAACACCTCCATCAAAGCATTCTTTTGAGCTTCAGAACTCATAAGCAGAGACCAAATGGATATGTGGGTTGGCGTTTTCTTCAGTTGTTCTTCAATCGAATAGCTTTTAGACTGCACTTCTTCCAAAACTCTGCGGCTTCATCATCGGTAACATTCTTCTTTGAATTCTATTCTTTTCCAAGAACTATTTGATTTAGGTCCTCTGGGGCATAACACCTCCCCGACCTAGTCATCCCTTGAGCCACGACAGTGTCGATCATCTTGCCCTTGGTGCCTGCTCGATAGTCCCAAGGGACAACTTTGGCATCATACTCAGTCTTTCTAGAAATTAGAGTGGTCACTACAAATCTTGGGAGATATGTTTGGACAACCAGAGGTTCCCTTAGTTGAACAGTGATAACAGGCTGCGTCGAAGATGTCATGGCATCTGCTTCACCTATGTTTGGATAGTCGGGGGCTCCATATTCATCATTTAGAGTAACTATGTTGACTTCTCGATTCTCATGATTTGGCAAGGGATTGTTGTTCACATTCGGAGGCACTGGTGTGGATTTGATTACTCCTCTTCTGATCAAAGACTCGATCTGGTTCTTCAAACCATAACAATCTTCTGTGTCGTGTCCTTGGATTCCCGAGTGGTAAGCGCATCGCTTGTTTCCATCAAAATTGCGAGGGATTGGATCAGGAAGTTTTCCTTCAACTGGTTGCAGCACTCCCGTTGTCTTCAACCTCTTAAATAATTGTGTAGGATTCGACAATTGGTGTGTAAATGCGAGCATTTCTAGCTTCAGGATTTGGACGTAGTCTTGATGCATATGTTGGTTTATTTTGGTGAATTGGTGCTTGGACAGGGACATATGGTCTTGGAGGATTTTGGTATGCTAGTGCTCAGAGTGGATTATAGTGTGGTTGGGTATTATACACTGGGACGTATGAAGTATGCATAGTGATTTGGGGATTATTGGGGTATCGGTGGGATGGTCCTCCTTGTTGGTAGGTGACAGCAGAAACATCCTCCCTTTTCTTTTTGATGCCGCCAATGGAACTCGATTGTATAGCCCTACTTGCAGCTTGCAATGAGACCATAGACTGAATCTTCCCAGATTTAACACCTTCTTCTATAAAGTCTCCCATCTTGACCAATTCTACAAACTTCTGACCCATCATTGACATCATCTTGTCGAAGTAGATGCCTTCTTGAGCACGAATAAAGTACTTCGAAAGCTCACTCTCATCTAGTGTTGGTTGCACCCTTGCGGCCTCAGTTCTCCAACATCGTGCATATTCCTGGAAATTCTTAGATGGCTTCTTCTGTATATTGGCCAATGAGAATCTGTCAGCAGTAATTTCAATATTGAATCTAAAACGAGTCATGAAGTCCTCAACCATTTCCTGCCAGTCACACCATTTGCGAGGGTGTTGGCGGGTATACCAGGTTAATGCTTCTCCAGACAGACTCCGAATGAACAACCTCATCTTCAACTTCTCATTTCTCCCAACACCGACTAATTTGTCATAGTATGCCCTTAAATGTGCGTGAGGGTCACCCTTTTCATCGAACATGTCAAACTTCGGTGGTTTGTACCCTACCGGCATGTCAATGTTTGGATGAATGCACAAGTCATCATAATCCATACTTTCTGTCCCTCTAGTGACTTGTAAGCTTTTCAATGCCTTTCTCAGACCTTGAAGTTAGGCATTTATCGATGCATCTTCTTTCAACCGAACATCTTTCTCCATTTCTTCATATTGATTGACCTTGTATGGGACATTAACCACAGCTGGCATAGTGTAGGTAGGAGCTCCACCGACATATACAGGTGGAACATGTGTCTCATAGGAAGCGGCGACATGTGCCCCAAGTATCTGCTGCATTGTAGTTATGGTAGGGTCACTATAAGAAAGGTCAGGAACGATCTTGACTGCGGTAAGAAAAGCTAGTGAAGCTTGACCGTGAGTAGGAGCGCGTTGAGTCAGTTCCGACTGATTTGGCAAGTCGGAAAAAGGCAAGTCAGCCTTTGGGAAGTAGATGGGTGTCTTGAAAGTAGGGAAAGTGGTCGCCGATAGTTTGGCCAAGTCTCACACTTGACGCAATTCTTCCCTCAAGATCTCAAGTTCTTGTTCCATGTGAGACATTTTCTCCTCGTTTTGAACGTCAACTATACTTCGAGAACTTTCGGGATTCTCAATAGGTACTATTATGTTTGCGGCAACATTGAACTCGTCTTTATCAGTCATTTTTCCCTTTGATCGAAGGTTGTATCGTGAGTCAGCTAGTTTGCAAGTCGACACAAATCAACGTACTTTGGGGATAAATAAAGAAAAGAAAACAAAGAGAAAGGGAAACTGTGTTAGTTTAGGAAATATTGAAAGCGGTAACAAATAAGTAAATGTAACACATATATACGCCAATTCGGCGACATTCAAAACGTGTCCTAATATAGAACCTCTTTTTGCCTAAGGTAGGCCTACATTGCAATTAGTTTGATAATAAATGATCCATTCAAACACATTTTAGATTTAACTTCATTGATTAATTAGTTTGGCTATTACAACGATGTAGGCGGTCAGAAGCCGATGAAATGAAAGTATAGGGGTGGGCATAAGGCATACAAGAGGGATAGGCCATACGGCACTTTAAAGTGCTTATGATGAAATTCAAAGAAGAGAGATGATCTACGGTCAGGTTGGAGCATCATCATCATCATCGTCCACATCATAGTAAGGACCCGGGTGATACTCTGGAGACTCTTCAGGGCCATGCTCGGATGATATGTCTATAACCCCTCCATCTCTCGGGTCATAGATGTTAGAACCCATCTCAGAAACCTCCATGTGATCTTCCCGCACTTCTTCTTCTGGGACCTCTTCGGGATCCTCCTCTGGGTTTTCTTCATGATCCTCTTCTGGGTCTTCTTCGTGGATTAAATAATCGACGGATCCTGGAACTATCTGATTGTACATGGGTGTAGTGAACCTCATGCGAGGAAGCACCGATTCTCTAATCCAATCAATTTGTTGTCTGTCTACAAACCCCCAATGCCCGTGTGCGCTTGGATGAGCCATATGACTCACAGTATTCCGCCAAGCTAATACTCTGGCATACACCAACTTTCTTCTCCTATTTCTAAATCGATTATGGATTCCCACTCGGCTTGCAGATTTCTTATCCGTTCCAGCGAGACTGAAGTGAATGCATCCTCATGTGATCCCATTATTGACCATAGCGGAATGCCTTGGATAACTCCAAACTGCCGCATAACCCGAAGAGGTGCATATGGTTGGATTCCCCTAAGCTCAATTAACTCGATAAAGAAAGAGTATTGAGTCCTTGCAAATGCCAATCCTGTTACCCAAGAGAACTTCCATTGGATGGCATCTCCTTTAATGTTGTTCAAAAATGTGCGCTATTCTTCCCTTCCCGTTGGCGTTACCACCCAATATTGGAGAAGATCTTCATGGTTTTGATCTTGTTAGGAGCACCTATGTAGTAATCCATTTGCGGATCACATCGATAGAAATGTTCCCTTACCCAAATCTGTAGTAATATATTGCAACCTCCGAAGAAATTGTGTCCCCTAATGCAGGCTGTCATTGAACGAAGAACTTCGGCGAGGATCATAAGCACCAAAGTAAATCTTTGTGGATCGTTGAAAATGCTTATAATCATCGGCAGTATGTTGATGTCGATAGAATTGGACCTTATCGGGAACACCATAACTCCTAAAAAAGCCATAACGAATACTATTGACCTCATATGCTCCCATGCTCCGCGAGTTCATTCAAATTCACGTTGATATTCATAGTAACCTTCCGAATGCCCAATCCTCTAAAAGGGATAGTCTAACTCGACGTGTCCGCCATCCACATATCTCAATGACCGAAATATGTGTAGATCCAAGAGACATAAGAAGTCATCTATACAAATAGTTGAGGGGATCACCGGTAGCCTCCCTCTAATCGGCAGTTCTGTAAGGCTACCGATCTCCTTTAGTGTGGGACTGATCTCAAAATCCAGGAATTTGAAAGTTACGGTGCTCGGTTCCCAAAACCCCATTAGCTGAGTGACAAAGACTTTATCGCATTGTGTCCCCAGAAGCGACAATAATGCTCCTAAATTCCCTTGAATCTCTGTCCTATGTATCCTGCAGATATTTTGCCACCAATTCTGTAGAATGTAGGGCGCTGAAACCACCATTTGGATATCCGGCAAGTCTTGGTTGAGGTTCATCTGAAAAGAGGTGAAGGGTGTAATGAGTTTATTTGCTCCAAATCTGTTAAGTGTTTAAGTTTGGATAATTTATATCAATTTCATGCAAAGTTTATGTCGTCGAGTATTAAAGAAGAAACTTATTGACATTTGGGTGGTTTCCTATATTCAATGGCAATACTGTATATTGTCTTGCCTAAGGCTATGCAACATAACATATTTTAAAGAGTAAGATTTTTCCTAGATGATTGAGAGTGGAACTGAGTATTTTCGAGAAGGTGCACTATCTTAATTGCACCAACTCTGAAACTAAGAAATCCAAAGAGAATTTCGGAGGAGTGCAGGAACACCCATCGCGTGTACAGTGTGTGCGTGTATGGCCAAAGACTTGATAGAAATTGCAAATGACAGTGTAGAGAAAGCAGTAACAAATAGTGTTTTAAAACAAATAAGAAACACAAGTTTGGGTTTTACCTGCGACCTTTCAGTCAAAGCAATATATCAAATAATAAGTTAAAAATAAACACGAAATCTTAAATATTATTCCTAAATAAAGTTTTTATAAGGTTAAAACCTAGGTAAGATCCCCAACAGAGTCGCCAAGCTATCGCACCCTATTTCGAACCGGCCGAAACAGTTCACAACATAATACGACTGTCAGTCTGTTTTTTGGAAAAAAATAGTTTTGTTTTATTTTAGAGTCGCCACCTAAATTTTAAGGAAAATATTAGGAAAACCATTTTTAAAATATGTAAATGTAAACTCTGTTTTGATTTGTGAAACCAGTGAGATTCTGAGTAAGGGTTTTAGTTACTTAAGGGAAAGGTGTTAAGCACCCCTCAAAGCCTATCCGAAGATAGTCATTAAACTCAATTTAGAAAAATATGATTAGAAAAACTTGTTTATTTATTTGCTTTAAAAATCAATGATAAGTTAATTGGTTAGCTTAAGAAAAGAGTAAAATACAAGATACGACATATATATGCCTTATAAAATAGATTTAATAGTAGTATTTTATCATGTAAAAATAAATAGATGTACTTAAAAGTATGTTAATTTTTATATGTTAAAAAATATAGATGTATCATAGTAAAGTTATCCTAAGAAATATATATGTTGAATTTATGAAAATTTGTCATTTCATTAAGAAGTGAAAAATAAAATAAGATAGTACTGGACTGTAAATATGTAGTAATATGTAATATATAATATATAATTTGGATAAAAATAGAGGTTCCTAAAAAAATTAAAATAAATAAATAATAATGATACTAAATGTTAAAATATTAGATAGTGTTTGTGATCTAAAATTATGTTTATTATAAAGTATAGTATATACATGTAAGTTGTTCAGAACATATGAACACTTATTATTTATTTACATATATAGGCAAATTGACGATAGATTATATGTAGTAAAGTAATATGTATATTTAAGTGTAGGCATTTATAAATTATAAAAATAAATAAATAACATTAGTAACAGAGATAGTAGATAATACTAGGTTATGTGGAAAAAATATAGAATATATACCTTTATATGTATGTCATATATATGTATGTACCTTGTATTTAAACCTGTTGGCATATCTAAAATTTTGATATGGCATATTAAAAGATTAAATTGTTTTTAGCAATGTTTGATTCAAAAAAGTAAGAATAGTCAATATATTTTTATGAAGGAGATAGTAAAAAAAAAAGGGCATAACTATTAGAACTTATTCTATAGTCACATTTGTCTTGTTAAATATATAAGCATACTTCCCTACTTATTTTCTTAGCCTTTAAACTAGTTTCAAAATATTTGGAGGTCCTAAGTTAATTTCTAAACGTAATTATTCTAGCCTTTAAACTAGTTTCAAAATATTCGAAGGTCCTAAGCGATGAGCTGGCCTAAATGAATATTATTTTAGCCTTTATTTATCTCTAAATTCATTTGGAAGTCCCAACTCATGAGTTTTATTTTTCCTACTTAAGTACCTAAATGAAAATTACCTCACCCTTTTAAAACTTTGTTTGGAAAATCTTTTAAAACTATAAGTCCCTCTTTTCAACTTAAAAGGCCTGAAAGAATGTTATAAGTGAAAATGCTAACCCATTTTTCCTAAAAATAGTCAAATATGTTTTAGTCAAGTCGCAGGTCAACCGCATCTTAGCGGGAACTTCGAATGCTTAAAACCTTCTCGAAGTGTAAATTGAACCCCGAACCCTCTTTAGTATTTTCAAATGATTTTATTTGTTTAAATCTTTGAAAATTATAAGTTTTCTTAATTTCTTTAAAAAATTAAGTGGCAACTCTTTTCTAAGTATTTTTCTTAAAATGTTTTATACTTAGAACATTTCAAAAAGTGATTTTTCTAAAGATAGGAAAATTACGGCATAACAATAGTAACATTTTTGTATAATTAAATCACGAGCCATCAAATTTTGCAAATTAAGAATCAAATCCTGTTGTTTTAGAATCTTGCAGATCATAAAATGTTACTAATAGTCACGTTTTAACATTAAATTGTGACTATCAATTACGGCACTCTATTAAAGTCAATGTTTTTCATTTTTCAAACTGACCACATATGGTTACAAAATAAACCTTGTTGTAACAAATGTTCTACACATTCCAACAATATTCAGTCAAATTTATGTTTATGTTGCCCAATATTAAAATAATATTCACAAAGGTATAAATTAAACAAGTCAAATCAATATATCATATTATGTTATTATTTTATTATAATTTTAAAATTATTTTTCTAATTTATTAATCGGAAAAGGGCCTAAGATACCCCTCAACTATGCGAATTGGTACAAAATTACCCTTCTACCTTTCGGGCCTAAAAAACCCTTGACATCAACCTTTTGACTCTATTTTTCCCTCATCTTTAACAACCCAAATTCATTAATGACGTGTCACTGTTTTATTGGCTACCCTAATAATTAATTTTACTAATTAAAAAACCTATATACCCACCCAAAAAAGCCCCAGCCGTTTTTAACCCAACTTTCATCCCCAAACCTTTTAACCTAAAAATAATATACACTCCAAATCCAAATCTTGTCTCTTCTTCCTCAATCGAAGCTCACACGAACTCAGAACTTTCTGGCGAAATCTCCTCTCTTCTTCATCTATCAAAGCTCACTAGAACTCAAGTAAGTATTTCTCTCTTTTTGGTATTTTCAGATAGGGTTTCAGATTTGTCTAATGTTGTCTAGTGTTGCTGTGATTTGTTGTATATTTACATTTTTATGTTCTTACATGTGTTATATGCTTGTTTTAGTTATTTTTAGAAGATACATGTGTTTTATGTTTTCATTGTTATCTCGATTTAGAAGTTTTTTACAATGTTGTCTCAAGATAAGATTCTTATTTTATTCCAGCGTATATTTCATGTATTTTTCTCTCTTTTTCATGATTTCTTGTCTGTTAGGTATGTCATACTTAAATGCATTCATTTATTTTTGGTGTTGCATTTTCTATGTAATCTGATAGACATAACATGTGGTCCATATCCCTTTACCCTTTATCATTATCTTCACATAAAATATTGATAGATTCTTTGTTTGTTGTTTTCTTTATTGTTGTCTGATAAGTCACTTTTTTTTTAAATATATTCTTCATGTGGATTCCTTAAAAAGAATGGCTAAACATGTTGATGTGGTCTTTAACTATGCGGGCAAATGAGTCCTGACTTCTCAAGTTAATTACATTAAAAATTGAGTCATATATAGAAAGAGTATGATCCAGATTTTCTATCATATACATACCTTGTTCTGAATACACTAAACAATTGTGTTTGAGTAAGGTGAAACAATTGCTATGCTTGGGGCCTTCTATTAAGTATTATCTAGTATAGGGTGATTCAGGAACTAAAACACTGTAGATTGCATTGTCTACTCAATCCAGTGTGCTTTAACTTTAGTTGTTCATTGTTGAGGAGGGTGAATATACTGTCCCAGCTCTTGACATCAGTCAACTTAATGAACTTTTCCCTATCATAATAGATGTAGTATTTGATGGTGACATCAGCCAACTGAATGAATCTCTCCCTGTTATAGTAGATACAATAATTAATGGTAATATTAGTCAACTTAATGAACCTTGTGTTGTGAAAGTAGATGTTGTAACTGATGGTGAAGGAAGTGAGGAAGAGAAGGGTGAAAATGAACCTTTTGCTAGTGATCATGATAGCGATGCGTTGGAATTTTTAGGAGAGAAAAAAAAGAAAAGTAACTGAGAAACTAGATAATTTTTTAAAGTTGAAAAAGGGTATGAGCTTCAAGAATCTTGATGAAGCTAAAAGAATTGTGAGCTATTATTCAATTGTTAGGAAGAGGGGACTTAGAGTTGTGAAAAGTGACTCTACCAGAATTAGATATAGGTGTGATATTGGTTGTCCTTTTTTGTGTCGATTATCAGAAGTTAAGAAAGACCAAGGATTTGAAATTAATACCTTAGAAACAGAATATACATGCCAGGAAGATTTTAAGAACAAAAGAGCTACTCAACAAGCTTTATCACACTACTTCAAGAACAAGATTCAGAATAACCCCAAGTACAAGGTGAAAGACATGAGGCAGGATGTAGATGATCACTTTTCACTCAATATCAGTTATTCAAAGATGAAGAGGGTTAAAAGACTTATCTTGAAGAAATTGGAAGGTAGCTTTATTGATGATTTCAACAAATTAGAGGCTTATGCTCAAGAATTGATGGATAGCTATCCTAGTTCTGATGTGGTGATAAACATATCTAAAGATTCTTTAGAACAAGGAAAAAAAGATTTTCAAGAATGTATATTTTCTTTCAAGCTTTGAAAAGTGGATGGAGAGCTGGTCTGAGACCATTTATAGGGCTGGATGAAACATTTTAAAAAGGACAGTGTAAGGTAATATTGTTGGTTGCCCTTGGACAGGATTCAGTGAAGCATTTCTATCCACTTGCTTGGGCAATGATGGATAGAGATACGACCTAAACATGGAAATGGTTCATTGGGTTGTTGAGAAATTCATTAGAGATAAAGATGGTGAAAGATTCACATTTATGTCTGATATGCAAAAGGTAATAACTTGTAATTTGTTTATCAATTGTTTATCTTTCTTTTGTATACACTTAAACTATTTAACTTATTTTGTTGTTTATTGTTTCAGGCTGATTAGTGTTGTTGGTCAGTTGCTTCCAAAAGTACATCATAGATGGTGTGTAAGGCACATAAAAGTCAATTGGGCCAAGACTTGGAGAGGTGTAGAGATGAAAAAATTATTGTGGTGGTCTGCTTGGAGTACATATGAAGAAGAACTTCAAGATCAATTAAAATTCATGGGCTCTATGTCTAAATAATTTTTTGAAGATCCGTTAGGGTACCCTGCACAACACTGGTGCAGGGCCTATTTTGACACAATTTGTAAGAATTATGCATGTGAAAATAATTTTACTGATTCATTCAACAAACGAATTTTGGAAGCAAGGTCAAAATCAATAATTAAGATGTTGGAAGATATCAGAATCAAGGTATTATCTATGTTTTTTTATAACTTCTTGACATATTATGTATAAGTTATGAATAGGTTGAAAGATCTTGAAGAGGAGAGTAGAAAATGGACAAGAGATTTCAATCCATATGCTATGGATCTTTATAAGGATTACAAAATCATTGCACATGGTTGTCATGTTCAATCTAATGGAGACCTAGGTTATGTGGTGGATGAGGGTGTTGATAGACTTGTTGTGAGTCTTGTTAGGAATAAATGTACATGTATGAGATTTGACAGGAATACCATGTCCTCATGCCATTAAAGCTTTAGAACACGATAAAAAAGAACCACCGGATGAGATGCATTGGTGGTACTCAAGAAAGGCTTACATGTTGGTGTACCAACATAAAATTCAACCAATTCGGGGTGAAAAGTTCAGGAAAGTGTATCCCTCTCATGCTATGGAGCCACCAGAAGTACATAAAATGGTTGGTAGACCAAAAACTAATAGAGTAATGGAAAAGGATGAAGCAAGGAAGAGTGAGGGATTGTGGTCAAAAAATAGAAAAGGACTGAAAATGTCATGTGGTCACTGCAGTGCAACATGTCACAATAAAAGAAATTACCCTCTGGTAAATTCATTATTCCTTAGTTAGTTATTATTTATATCGTTTATTTAATAGACTAACTACTATGTCAATTTTTTTAGCTTGAAAGAAGCGCACAAGTTCTTTGTGTCATTGTCAGCACCACAACCAAGTATTGAAGTTGATGGTCCTTCAAACTTGAAGAGGAAAGCAAGGGACAAATCTGTTGCACCTTCAAAGAGGTCTACTAAAAATAATGCTATTACTTCAAGTATAATTTAACAATTTGTTATATCTTTAAGAGCAATTATTAATGAAGATGAAGATGAAGATGAGCTTAAAAGTGAAAATGAGACAATAATAATTAGGCCCAGGGCAATATCTGAAGCTAAAACTAGGCTTCAAATGAAGAAGTTGCATCAACTACCAACATGTTCAAGAAAGATTAATTTCGGGGGGATGAGAGTGATGTAAATAGGCCTACTAACCTGCCATACTCATCAAGAAAGTTGACTTGGAAAGCCAAATTATATGTAACCTCAAATCAATTGGTAATAGAAAAGGAGAAAAAAGATTGAAAAATTGAATCCAAAGAGGGGCAAGCATTAGGAATGACAATTATGGATTATGTTGTGGTTTTTGTTTGTTATGTAAAGGCACAAAGAAAATTTTTATTTTGTTGTTGTGAATCAGTTTTGAAACTGATCGTTTCAATCTTGACATTGGTCGTTTTGTGTTCGTATATTTTGTAACTGGCCATGAATATTTTGGGAGCTAAACGTATGACTATCTTATAAATCTTATGATTTGCATTACTTATGTCTTGTTGGAGTGCAGAATGTATGTCTAGTGAGTTGTGAATTAATATTGATTTACTTTACTTGTATATTTGTTGGGGTCAGAAATGAGATGGTGAAGCCTGCTCATGTAGCTAGGAGCAGGTGGGATAATCGATTCATGAATGAAGAACGAGTGGAATATACTTGTGTTAATGCTTTTGTTTGTTTTGAGATTCAGAAACACTTGAATGCTTCTGATTATGGCTGTAATTGATCTTCTCGTATTTGTGGTTGTATGAACAAGATTAATGTTAAAGGTTGCGCTTTTGGATCGTGTTGTGTGTGTATTATCTACCTATAGTCCATGGCAAAGGTAAAGAAACAAGGTCACTGCTATCACACATGTGCATTCGTCCATGTATGTATTCTAGCTTTTATTCTAGATCATATTTAAACTCCAAATAGAGATACAAGGTCACTCTACATTGACATTGCATATATCATGAACATTAAGATATGTATTGTCCTTCTTTTTCCGGGTGACAAGCATTTTAATATTGGTGTTTTGAATTTGTACTTGCTAGAATGCCCATAATATGAGATGCATATATGGAACCTTCACATGGATACTGTGAAATTTTTCATTTTATATTTTGTCTTCCTCTGAATATTTAGCCGTCAGTGTGTTTCTTCACATGTTGAATCTTCCTTTTGGCAAGGTGCTCAACTCACCACTAAGTTTTTCCATAGAGAAAAAGATATTGGTGATATGAATGTGGTCATACTATTGGCATTAGAAAGTTATACACTATTTTGTGACCAAAATTGTGGGAACTGGGTGAGTTTTTGTGTTAATTCTTTCTTTAACAGGAAAATAAAGCAGTACAATGATTGCACCTTTTGTTTTGTTTGTTTGTTTTTAGTTTTTGTAACAAGGTGATTACATCTCTTTTGTTAACAGTTCAAGACCCTTAAATGAATTAATTTTGAAGATTAACTTTATAAAAAATGAAAAAAGTGGAGTGTAGCTCTTAAAAGTCCAGTCAAAAGGTGTTAACTCATTGCCAGGAAAATGGTAACGACCTGATTCCGTCGTTATATAAAAGCCAACGGAAAATTTTTTTGGGCCGGAAAACTTTTTGGTAGTAACTTGAGAATTCCTAGCCTAGTTCATATTTGGACGAAATTGGAGTCAGTGAGGTCTAGGGAAATCTGGTAATGAATGAGAGGTTTAATATTGAATGTGATTACATGAGTGGATATCTAAGATGTTAAGGAACCAATACAACTTTACGGGATTAAATTTGGGCGAGTAGTTTCTGAGTATCATGGGATGAAAGTGTGTTGTGAAATGGGGGGGGGGGGTTTGGAACTCTTAATTCGACTCATTGTTTCAGTGCAAGCCGCCAGGATGGGATTATTCCTGCTAGGGCGGGGCAACTCTAGCAAGATGGGGGCCGCCATGCGCCAGTCGCGATTTAAGTCAGAAATAAACCCTAAAAATGTCATTATTCTGCAAACCTCGTTCTTAATATTCAAGAGACGAACCAGGGTGACTTCTTGACAGTTTTTCACCATTTTTGAAGCTAAAGGTAAAGTTTTCATTCCCAGAATCCGTTTTTCTATCCGTAGAATGTAAATTCATGTGTTATTATTATTGGGGGAGGGTTTTTGAGCTGTTTGGATGGGGAAAAATCCCTACCTGCATATTAGGATCATGGATTTGGCCTAGGGTTGATAGTGTTGATTGTAATCCGGGTAATTAGGCCTCGTTTATTGTTCCTCGCATTATATTGATGGTTTTTAGACCAAAAACAAGCGAAAAGAATCCGAAAAGGGAAGAATCAAGTTTCTTAGGAGAGTTCAAGCTTTATTCAAGGTAGGTGATGGTTTGATTTCATATTTGTGTGATGTATGTTAGTCTATGCTTCATTGTAATGCATGTATGTATGCGAATGTAGCACTATTGATCAAACCTAATGTAAATTAGTATGAATGAACGATTGTATGCCATAAATCAACACTTGATTGTATGATTATGAGAATGTACATTATGTTTGTGATTATGGTATGATGATTCGATCGGGCGTCAGGTTTCGACACACAAACTGGAATCTGATGTCACGTATTGACATACATATTGGAACGGGTGTCACGTTTCGACACACTAACTAGGATTGGATGTCATGTACCGACATAAATATTGGAACAAATGCCACGTTCCAACACACTAACTTGGATCAGGTGTCACGATCTGGCACACTGACAGTTTGGGTATAGGTTCCATGAGAGGACCATTGAATTCGGTTCCGTGAAAGGACCATTGAATTGTGTTATGTATCTACTTGTGATGATTACGTTCATATCTAGTGGTGATTAATACTAGAAAACTGTTTGTTGCTTTAAAATGCTAACCAATGTGTATGTATATTATGTACATGTCATGCTTACTATGTTGTAACTGCTTATATATGTTTCGTTTACTGAAATAGCTGTGTGATCCTACCAGTACACTGTGATTGTGTACTGATATTGCACTTGCTCGTTCTTTGTTGAGTACAAGGCATCTTCAGGCAGCTACTGACAAACCTCAGTTACGTGACTATTGCACGTGACCAGATTCAAGGGTGAGCCAGTTCTTTTTAGCTGCCATGGATCTCCCTTGTTTAAGTCCACTCTTTTAGGACTCAGACTATTTGTTTAGGGTGTATTGTTTAGATATTTCTTATGTTAGGTTGGGGTTGTACCCCTTTCTTAGAGTTGTTGCACTTTAGATGTTTTGGTACAATGACTTTTAGGTTCTAGGGATTGAATTTCCGCATTAGTTATGTTTCATTGTTTTAGTTGAATCCTTGGAGTTTATGGGGACTCCATTTTTATTGTCATTTAAACTTGCTTCCGTATGTTTAAATGCCTAGTTTTTCGTTAAGTTGTTTAGTCGGGTTGTAGTAATGGTTCTCCCACCTGAGGGTTAGTATGGGTGCTAATCACAACGGTCTAGGTTGTGATAAATTTGGTATCATAACCCTAGGTTTTTTTTTATCTCATTGTACCAAAACGAGTCTAGTAGAGTATTGTTGAACAGTACGGAGACATCTATACTTTTCTTCGAGACTATAGGACTTTAGGAAAAACTCACTTCTTTCTACTCCTTACGTGCTATGACTTGAATCCAATTGATATCTAGGTGATACAAATTGATATCTAAATTCCTTCACTTTATGTCGCACTCTGGTTAGTAATTGAGTGGTAAAGGTGGAAACAATAACGCCAGCAATAGAAAATGTGTCCTTGGAAATAGGTATGTTTCACTGACTCGTTGTGGTCATTTAATGACTAGAGACAAACATGAGGTTTTATTATGTTTTTAAAGTTGAAAGTCTCATTCTTCATGGGTACAGAATATGAAGATGTTTAGGACATCCTTGTTGACTGTCATGAGTTGCTTCTTAAGATGACTATAGTGGAGAGGTTTGGGTTGATTTTGTGACATATTAATCCTAGAGAGACCAAAATGTGGTAGTTGTCTCATGTTGAGCGCTGACTAGTAAATACACTATTCATGACTTTGAGAAACATTTTATAGCTTTCTGTATGGAGAAGTATATACCCTGAACTTTGAGGGATATGAGGAGAGATGAGTTCCTGAACATAGAACAAATCAGCTTTGTGAAGTGATTAAGGTCAGTTTTACAGATTCGAGCTTATAGGTGACAATATTCAAGAAGTTTTGTAAGGGATGGCTGGATAATGAACACCATTACTTTGGAAATTGCATTTAGTATTGTTGTCATAACATGTATGGGTTGCTTAGTAAATGATAAAATTATGTTGTGACAATTGAAGTTAGAATATCTACTGTGATTTTCTAGATGGAGTGTATATCAAAGATGCTCATGATACGACTGCTACAATATCAGCGATGCATACTTGGTTACGTTATTAAGTGTGTTAAAATTGTGGAGAACCTGGGCATATGAGAAGGAAATCAGCGAAGCTGTGGAGGCCAGAGAAATGGTAATGCAGGTAGGATAGCAGTGCTGCTAGGCAAGGAGGTTGCCCGACAAGATGACAGGGCTCAGTTTATGCCTTTCCGAGCAAGATCGAGGTTGAGGTGTCTGATGTAGTGTATGAGGTACTATTCTTATCTGTGACCGGATGGCTACTGTTTTATTTGATTCGGGTTCTACTTATTCATATGTGTCAGTACAGTTTGCCTTGGGATTTAAGATGGTTTGTGTTGTACTTGATGACCCCATCCATGTTTATACCCCAGTTGGAGAGTCTGTCATAGTCACCCATGTTTATCGTGCTTGTTCGATTATATTTATGGGTTTCCAAACTGAAGCTGATTTGCTTATTTTGGATATGACTGACTTTGATATAATCTTAGGCATGACTTGATTGTCCCCTTATTATGTTATGTTAAATTGTAATACTAAGTCTATGACTCTAGAAATCCCGGGTAGGGAAAAGTTAGAGTGGGAAGGGGTATACAAGCCTAAGCCAGCTAAGGTCATATCCTCCATTCAAGCTAGGAAACTGGTGGGGCAGGGTTGTTTGTCATTTTTGTCTCATATTTGGGATGTTGAGGTCGAGTCTCCCTCTATTGAGTCTATTTATGTAGTGTCTAAATTCAAGGAAATGTTTCCTATCGATTTGCTTGGTATGCTCCTGATAGAGATATAGATTTCTGCATTGACTTGGAACCTGACACTCGCCCCCATCTCCATTCCCCCTTATCACATGGCTCCGGCAAAATTGAGAGGGCTTAAAACCCAAATCCAAGAGCTTCTTGATAAAGGTTTTGTCTGTCCTAGTGCTACCCCGTAGAGTGCTCCTGTCTTGTTTGTTAAGAAGAAGGATGGTAGTATGAAGACTAATGATTTTATCTTAAGCCATAAAAGAGTGGATTGATACCGGAATGACAAGCTTATGGATAAAGAAAGTCCCATTGAGTACACTTGGGTGAAGGAAATTGAAGATTTTAGTAAGAAAGTGCATATAAAAATTTGGTTAGGCCTCTGAATTTGATGAGTATACTTGAGTTGGAGGTGTCATATTGATGAAAAGGTTGACTTCGTAGTGATAGTCAGGGCTGATTGATCATAATGGTAATAAGAGTTCGCGATGGATTGTAATGGGATATAACTATATAGTAAGATTGTGGGTTAAGCAAATTTTGTATAGTAATTACGACTTGCGAGTATCTAAGGTTGTGGTTTTATAATATTTGGTGAGGAACGTGGTTATATGGAAAGTTTTAAGAGATGGTGGGACACCACTCGAATAGAATTTAAAAGAGCTAGAGTCATAATGAAGAAAAAATAATGGGATGTAGTACAATCTATAGAGATAGGCGATAGCAAGAATATTTTATTATATTGCAAGGGCTAAAAGAGTTATCTTCAGAGGGGTAGAGAATTGGGTTCAGAGACGCGTGAATTCATTTATTTGTATGGTAATAGTGTCACGGGTCCATCAGATGGGTTAAAAACTATTGGAAAAGACTTGAAAAAGAAGTGTTCAGACACTAGCTTGAGTATGATGATAAGTGCTTTGTTTTTGGTTTTTGAGTTTAGTAATGAGTACGATTGAATTTTTAGCGAAGGATATTGTAAGATCGATGGAGATGCGATCAATGATAAGCAAAGATCCATTATATCATAGAAATCTTCAAGGTACAAGCTAATGTTGATAGATAAGGGGATTGTGCTATAAAGTTGAATTTACAATTCAGATTTTTCATTGTAAGTCTACATTCATGGTGATATATTTTGTCAAGGTATGAATTGGCAAGGTGAGAAATGATCAATTGTATCAAGTATTAAACTATTGAAAGGACTTACACCTGGGTTGAGTCATAAAGTTTATTACTGTTGATTATTAAGTACCTAAGAAAGGCTTTCATTTAAAAGTGTTGGTTTATAGTAAGGTAAATGATCGGAGTGTTAATGATGGTTGTTAGTATTTAGAGTGTGGGATTCAGTGGAATGATGTGAAGAGTATGCGGAGTCAATTGAATGGAAAGGACTGGTATCGACTCTTCAGAAGAAAATCTTTAGTGTTATTCGATAATTATTCCGTAAATTCTTATGTGACCATCTATTTCATTTTGTACATGGTTGAGAGTATGATTCACTAGCTATGCTCACGTGTGTTTTCACTTTTGTGGGTGGATCCTTAGTGGTGAATCGGGTGTACCGATCCTGCGATGTTCTCTTGGTTGAATGTGGGGATCATTGGGTCCAATTCTACTGTTCTTAAAGGTAATCTACAATCACATTTTTTAAACCTAGCATTTCAATAGTGTTGTTAGGGGGCTTGTATGCTTAGACACATCTCTCGATGAGTATCTGATGTCTAAAGATCAAATTTTTATAACTTAAGCTCATGGTAATTTATATTGTGGGATGGAGATGTTGTTAAGTACTATGTTGTTTGGGTATTATGAGTGTGTGTTGGTTGGTTCAGGTTCACTTCTAATTGTAGCAAGTATTGATTTGAAATTTATCATGCTTAAGTGCGAAAGGATTCGTTCTGATGATTGTGTCAAGGTCCTTGATAACATGTTGCAAACGTGTGTACAACCAACTTTGGTGGTTGTTGGGAATTGATTTTGTTGTTAGTTAAGTTTACATACGACCATATTTGTCACTCGAGTATTGAGATTACTTCACTGAGGCATTGTATGGGAGGATGTGTAGGTATTCAAGTGGTTGGTTTGAGGCTGGAGATGTGAAACCCTTAGGGGATCGATTTGGTGAAAGATGCTCAAGATAAGGTGAGAAGCATCCAAGATAAGCTTCTAGCAGTCCATAGTAGACAGAAAAAATATGCAGACCATAAGGTACATGACATTTCAGGTTGGTGAACAAGTTTTTCTAAAGGTGTCACCCATAAAGGGGGTAATGAGATTCAGTAAGAAGGACATACGAGACAATTATCCTCAGTTATTCGACGATTCAGATACTACTCTACTCTTGTTTTAGCCCTTTTCTCCTAGTTTGTCACTCAGAGACGAGTGATGGGTAAATTGGTATCTATTGTAATGAATTGATTCCATCGTTATGTAAAACCCAACGGGCAAAATTTTTGGGCTAGAAAACTTTTTGGTAGTAACTTGAGAATTCATAGTCAAGTCCAGATTTGGACGAAATCGGAGTTAGTGAGGTCTAGGGAGATCTAGTAATGAATAAGAGGTTTAATATTGAATGTTATTACATGAGTGGCTACCTAAAGCGTTAAGGAACCCGTACGACTTTACGGGATTGAACTCGGGCGAGTAGAACTCCCGAAACTGATCTTAGCATGAACAAGTAGTTTATGAGTGTCATGGGATGAAGGTGTGTTCTGAAATAGGGGATTTGGAACTCTTAATTTGACTCACTAATTCCGTGCAAGCCGCCAGGGCGAGGCCGTTGTGGTGGGATGGGGGCCGCCATAGCAGGCCAGTCGTGAAATAAGTCAAAATAAACCCCAAAAATGTCATTATTCTGCAAACTTCATTCTTAAGACTTAAGAGACGAACCAGGGCAACTTCTTGACAGTGTTTCACCATTCTTGAAGATAAAGGTAAGGTTTTCATTCCCCGAATCTATTTTTCTATTCGTAGAATGTAAACTCAAAGGTAATTTCTATTGGGGGAGGGTTTTGGAGCTGTTTGGATAGGGTAAAAAGAAGCCCTAGCTGCATATTAGGATCATGGGTTTGGCCTAGTATTGATTGTAATCCGGGTAATTAGGCCTCGTTTATTGATCCTCACATTATATTGATTGTTTGTAGACCAAGAACAAGCGGAAAGAATCCAGAAAAGGAAGAAGCAAGTTTCTTAGGAGGGTTCAAGCTTTGTTCGAGGTATGTGATGGTTTGATTTCATGTTTGTGTGATGTATGTTAGTATTTGCTTCATTGTAATGCTTGTATGTATGCGAATGTAGTACTATTGATCAAACCTAATGTAAATGAGTATGAATGAACGATTGTATGTCATGAATCAACACTTGATTGTATGATTATGAGAATGTACATTGTGTTTGCGATTGTGGTATGGTTATTGGATCGGGTGTCACGTTCCGACACACTAATAGAGATCGGATGTCACGTACCGAAATACACATTAGAACGGGTGTCACGTTCCGACACACTAACTGGGATCGAATGTCACGTACCGACATACATATGGAATGAGTGTCACGTTCTGACACACTAACTTTGATCAGGTGTCACGATCCGGCACACTAATAGTTTTGGTATGAGTTCTATGAGAGGACCATTGAATTGAGTTTCATGAGAGGACCATTGAATTGTGTTGTGTATCTACTTGTGATTATTGCATTCATATCTAATGGTGATTGATATTGGAAAACTGTTTGTTGCTCTAAAATGATAACCAATATGTATATATATTATGTACATTTCATGTTTACTATGTTGTGACTACTTATATATGTTTCGTTTACTGGAATAGTCGTGTGGTCCTACCAGTACACTGTGGTTGTGTATTGGTACTGCGTTCTTTGTTAAGTATAGGGCATTTTCAGGCGGCTACTAACAGATCTCAGTGAGGTGACTATTGCGCGTGACTGGATTCAAGGGTACGCCAGTTCTTTCAGGCTGCCATGGATCTTTCTTGTTTAAGTCCACTCTTTTTGGACTTAGACTATTTGTTTAGGGTGTATTGTTTAGATACTTCTTCTATTGGGTTGGGGTTGTACTCCTTTCTTAGACTTGTTGCACTTTAGATGTTTTGGTACGATGAATTTCAGATTCCAGGGGTTGAATTTCTGCATTAGTTATGTTTCGTTGGCCCTTGATGTTTATGGGGACTCCATTTTTATTTTCATTTAAACCTGCTTCCGTATCTTTAAATGCCTAGTTTTTCGTTAAGTTGTTTAGTCGGGTTGTAGTAATGATTCTCCAATCGGAGGGTTAGTGTGGGTGCCAATCACGACGGTTTGGGTCGTGACAAAAATGATGATTGGTTTGCATAGTGTATTTGGTTTCCATATATATCACTAATTTTTTTTGAGAGAAATATATGGCCAATTTTTTCATCTTGGTTTTGTTTGTTTTCTTCTATTGTTGAGTGGCTGTGTGGTTCTGATGAGTTGTTCATCCCACTTGACTGATACTTTGGGGTTTGGAAGTGTTTTCTTACTTTTTGTACATTTTATGAATTTGGCAGTCTACATGTATGTGCCTATTAGTTTAGAAATATCGTCAATTAGTACTTCTGCTGCAACTGATAATAAAGATTTATCACCGGTAACAGCTGAGAGATCATCAGAAAATGGGCATAATTGGGGAAAGTATGGCAAGAAACTTGTTAAAGGAACTGAATTCCCAAGGAGCTACTACAAATGTACATACCCAAACTGTGAAGTTAAAAAGATATTTGAGCGCTCTCCTGATGGACAAATAACAGAGATTGTGTATAAAGGTTTTCATGATCATCCTAAACCCCAACCCAGCCGTAGGTTTACTCCTGGTGCGCTTACGTCCATCCAAGAAGATAGAGATGCATGCCTCACTCTGTTGGTGCAGGCAGTCTTATATGATGTACAGTCAAGAAAACCTTCGTGTATATGAGTTCCTCTAAACCAGGGACTTTGTTAATGATTCCTTACTTTCACGATTTGGATTGTAGCTCAACACAATTGTTTACTAAATACTAACAGCTAGTAGGCTAATTAGTTATCATGATTAATTTTTCATTTTGTTTTTTTTCTTTCACAAAGAGGCAGTCACAACATACAAAAACAAGAAACAACTTTTTAACTGTTAAAATAAAGATGCGAAGGAAGAACAAGAAGAGCAGTAACTTTTTAGTTGTGATCCTAAAGCAATGAGCTGAAGTATTGGTATAATTTAAAGTAAAATACTCTACATATCTTGTCAAACTTTTAATGCAACATTTTTAGGCTAACAAATAACATAAAATTCTTCAAAAAGATTGTTCATTGCATAACACCATAACGCCAAAATAACACTTCTTTACTGCATAACACCTAACCAGCTAATAATACTAATGTAACACAAATCATACTACATTATTTTGGCAGCTACAAACCCAACAATAAAAGCCCAAGAAACTACCAGCAAGCTTATCAAGTGGTACACTTTCAACTCCAACTTCAAAATTTTATCATCCAAGCTGTCCACTTTCTTCAAATTTGCACTTTTATTACCATCCTTAAACTCCAAATCTAAACTTTTACTAGTAGCAATCATATCTTTCAAATCAGAAATTTCAGCACCACCCATATCCTCCACAACTTTCTTCAAATTATTTCTTTCCTTGCGAATTGAATCCAATTCAACTTTTTGATTATGAATTGACACGTGAGGTGAAAGTTTTTCATCAAACTAATTCCAATAACCACAAGAGTTTAATCCAAGACGACAACTTTTGTAAAATCGACGTCAATCATTTTCAATGATCGTAGCAGTAAAACATTTTGCACTCGATCCATACTTACATGTATGGTGTAACACCCCTAAATGCTTAAACAAATAGTCACATGTCGTTACATCATCTCGTAATTACTAGAATATGTTTTATTCTCAATTTTGGAACTTGAAATGTTGTGATTTGCAAACTTGCTTAACATAAATTGTTATCGTAAATTAAGGTATTGTATAGGGGTATTTGCGTAATTATCTAATTATACTTACTTATACATTGGAAGTGTGGGTATAAATTACATAAGTATAGTTATATATGTATGCTTTTTGGGCAGCCATCTATTTGTTTGGGCAGCACCTTTTGGTGACATCTACCCATGTGACAAGGATAACTTTTATAGCTATATATCTTTACACCTCCTTTGATTGAATTCGTTTTCCCTCAAGCCTAAGAACATTATAACATTAGCTAAACAGTTGTTCTTCAAAATCAAGATAAAAACTAAGTCCTTTTGGTTGGAATCCGACACACACACACTTCCTTTTGGTAAGTGACGAAATCTGCTTTTGAGCTGGATAGTGTTTGGTATTTTATGCATATCTCATTCAAAAGAACTTAGTTTACAGTGAATAAATATGTTTTGGAAAGCTAATTCGTAGACCTACAACTCTTGTGTTTATGTAAAATTCTAATTTAACTGTTATGGATACGAAATAAGGGATGCAACATATGACAAGTTCTGTCCAGATTCTGGAATTAGAAATTCTGTACGTGCAACTATTAGTGTTTTGATTATATCTTTTTGTACAAAGCATATTTTGCGGTGATTCTTGATTATTTGCAAGCTTAAGAGATGTACCTACATCTTTTATGAAGGATATCAATTCCATTTTGGCCATTTTCTGCTTCAAATCTAAGTTGCGACATGAAGTGTGTTTATTGGGCAGAATATCTGTTTTGGGAGTATAGTCGTATTTGTACAGGCTAGGCTTACTTGTGATGATAACCCTGTGTTACGCCATCATTATTGAGCTACTAGAAAGTAAATAAGTTATTGAATTCATTTTTTAAGGCTGTATATCCTCGTGTATGAGTTGAAGCTTTTGATACGTTGGTTGGTCTACGATTTGAACTCGTGAAGTCGTGTTGGACTGTTATTGTGCTAAAGAACTGAGGTTTGTGTATAAACTTATATTTGTACTCTTTTTACCTGTTGGTATATCTGAAAGTTTACTTTGGTACCTTGGTTACCTCTTGTCACTTTGCATTGTCGTATTGATATTCTTTAATACATTAAAGACGCTTGTGTAAATCGCCTACTTATACGGATTATTTGATCACTTGGCACTCTTGTTGGGACCTTGTCCTTCTTGTGGCTGTGACTTTGTCACTCTTGGCATGTCTCTTGATTCGGATCATTTACCATCTTGACTCTGGTAGTCCGTCTTAAGAATGGAAGTTGTCCATTTTAAGTACGAACTAGAAAGCCATTTTTAATATGGTTCTTGGTTCTCTTGATTATTGGGTTTTGACCCTTCTTGATACCTGCTTGTGCTTGGTGTGACGACATGATGTATATATTGGGCGAGCCTTGTTGTTGAATCTCTTGAAAAACTGTGCTATGAGCGTTCTTGACATTTGGATCTTTAAATATCGAACTTGATACTCTTTATATATTGTTTGCTTGATTTATTCATTATGTTCAATTATGATGCCCTTTACTTGAGAATGATACCTTGGCGAATTTGAGGGCTTCGAACTTATTATTTTTACACCACTAAGCTATATGCTTAGCGATAGTAGTTTCTATCGTAGGGAATGTTTGAGAGGATGCTTGAAGTTGGCCATTGAAGATGGAGATTTTGAAAGCTTTAAGGAAGATCACATTTGCATATAGGCATATATATTTTGTATAAACCTTGGGACTTGTACATGATCTATGTTTTGTATATTTACATGAGAATTTGAGGGCAGATTTGGTCATGTCACCATGGGTTGTAATATAAGTATCGCTATACGTTTTTATCTTTTCGGGGTGTGTAAACCCAAGTCTTGTAATATAGTAAATTTACTATTTGTTTCGGATGTTTGTGTGAAGCATGAGCAGATTGATTTTGGTACTCGAAAGCTTGTAATATTCTTGTTACTTCATCCTTGAGTGTGAGGATAATATATATACATGAAAAGCTTGTCGGTTATTTGCTTAAATTACTTTTCGAAGGTCATTATGAATCTAATCCCTCTACTATATTATAATCAGTATACCCTCGTTAATCGCTTTTGAATGTCGCAAGTATAAGTTAGGTCTCTTTAAAAAGGGTCGCTACATATGGGACTGTAATTGTTGAGGAGAAGAAACAGAAGAAGATGTTGACATTATATTGCTGAGGAGAAGAAACTGACGAAGAGTAGCAACTTCAGTTTGTTGGCCAGAAGAAACAGAAAGTCTTACTTAGGTTCTGGTGAGCTTTGATAGATGAAGAAGAGAGGATATTTGGCAAGAAAGTTTGAGTTCTGGTGAGCTTCAATTGAGGAATAAGAGAGGAGATTCGGATGAAGATGATGAGCGTAATTTTATTTTAGATTAAAAGGTTTGGGGATGAATATTGGGTTAAATGATCTGGGTAATATTGGGTTAAATGATCCGGATTACCGGTGGATTTATTTTTTTAATTAGTTTAATTAATTATTAGGGTAGCCAATAAGATAGCGATATGTCATAAATGAATTTACTAATTGAGGTTATCATTTAGGCTATTAAAGATGAGGGCAAAAATAGAGCCAAAAGGTTGATGTCAAGGGTATTTTAGGTTCGAAAGGTAGAAGAAGGGTAATTTTGTACCTATTCGCATAGTTGAGGGATATTTTAGGCCCTTTTCTGTTTATTAATTAAAAAGATGCTTTATTTTTATGTGTAGGAATAAAAGTGATGAATTTTAAACCTAATGTGATGGTAGCTTTGTATTGAGATAGTGAAATAATTATTGAAATGAATGGATTCATGTATATTGAATTTGTTAGAACGATTATTAGTATGTCTGCTTCATGGAACTATGTGGAATTGATTGAATTGTTGCATGAGAAAATGAGAATAAATAGTGAAAATATTCAAATGGATATTTCTGAAAGATATCCATGTTCAATTCAAGGTTACAATATAAGATTCATTAAGTTTAAAATTGAGAATGACTAATCTTTGCTACAATTTTTTTTATACCTCAAAACTTTGCGGATAAGATTGATATAAATATTTTGGAGATGTATGTAAAGACAAAATAAAAAAATCAAAATAATGTATTTCAAATTAGTGGTCAGCATGATTATAACATGAAATTATTGGCTCAAAATTATGAATTTGCCATAGTTAGTCAATATCATTATTCAAAATCGATTGCTCAACCATCATTCTAATCATTGTCAATGTGTGATCATTGATCATTTGATGAAGGTTCAAGTAGCCAAAGACATGTTGATAACAACCCGAGGGAATATGAGGCCAAGTAAAACAAAAAAATATATTTTATTGAATTTCAGAATAATAAGTTGATAACTTAGTTTTTTTGTTACCATACACAAATTTTTCCTATTAAGAAAATTGTATCTTATGCAAAATACATGATTAACCAATGGAAACATCATATTATTTTTTTAATGTTTTCCTTTATTTATATCTTGTTGAGTAATTTATTATTTTATTGTTTTTATTTCATGAATCATGATTTAATAACGGTATATTAACTTTTATTTTTTATAACTTTATAAACATTATAATATACATGCAAATATATATAGTGATATTTTTTTAAAAACTAATTTTGTAATTAGAGAGAAAATGAGACCAACATATTGATCTATATAGTGATGTAAATGCTGAAATTAGTGATGAAAGTTCGGAGGAAGATGAACCTTCAAAAGATGATAATGAAAGTCAATCTGATGAAAATATCAATGATATTATATATTTTTCTCAATATGACATTGGTGATAAATCTTCCTTAGATGAACATGATGTGTCCAAAGTGTAAAATCATGATGTACCCTATCTTAGGACATTGAAGAATGAGGAAGCCATTTTCATGTCTACATGTGAATCGAGATGGCGTATTGTTCGGTTTGATCTAAGGATGCCACAAATTTTTTTTAAAATGTATCTTTTTTAGTAGTAAATAAAAAATTAAAACGGATTGTCACAATTTGAATTTTGAAAAAAAAAAGATTTCAAGGTAGTAACATCAAACAAGAATCTATGGATTGTGAGATGCAAGTTTCATATTTTATTGGGTTGCTTGTGGTTCTTTCGAGGATCAAAGGTTGGAGATAACCTTTGAAAAATAGAAAAATATATTGAAAATCATAGATGTGAGACTGATGGGCTTTCTAGAGGTCACGTCAACCTAAATAACAATTTGATTGCATCTATGATTATTAATTCTTTTTTAATGAATAAAACCCAATGGTCATTTTATAATTAAGAATCAAAAGAGTGCATACTAATTAAATCTCCAAAAGAAAAAAAAGGAAAGAAAAATATTGGAGCCCAAAACTATAATAAATGGAATGTCACATGGCCCAAAACCAGCCAAGCTTTCGGATAACTTTTTTGTTGTCCTTGTTGACTGCATAGTTAGAATTTGGTCGACATTTCAGTTCAAAGGTCACTAAGGAGGCACTTGGTTCGCCAGAATGCTGTCGAGAAGTTCTCAAATTGCTACGTTAGTATTGGTAAGTTCTTGCATCTTTGATCTTGTTCAAGCATATCTTCCGATTCTTCTTCCTCTTTATAGATTGTGCAACACATTGTACCGGAATATCTTTATGTATTTTAAAACACTTATAATATATCTATATAGGATGCATAATTTACTTTTAATACATAGTGCAAATAGTATTGTTATAAATGATAATAAATAAAAAAATATCGCTAAAATAAGTAATTATTTATTAAAAAATACTCAATTAAATAATTTTTCCAAAATAAAATAACTAAATATCCCATCAAAACAGGGATCTTATCACATTAAAAATTTCGACAGATTTTGTAAACCAAAATGGTACTTTAGGTCGATAATAGCAAAATATTACCTGTCCAGGAAATTATCCGAACAATATATTTGCATTTGGTATAAGGCTGTTCAAAATCTAAACAAAATCAATAACCTGAATCAAAAAATAGTTATTAATTTATCGGTAATGGGTTATTGGTTTAACGGTTTTGATTTTTTTATTATCAGACTGTTGGTTCTTAATGATTTGAGGTTTTTTTTCTTAATGGGTTAACCGATAACCCAATAGTAAAATTATGTTTATACCATTCGATATATAAAATCCTTGACGTAGGATTTACTATTTAGTTTCATATTTTTTTTATTTCTGGCAATCTCAAACTTTTGGTTATTCCACTACGCGTTAGTGTTGTTTTTGAGCAAGATACAATCTATCAGCCCATGTACATGGTTTATTCGGTTCGTCACTGTGTTTCTATTTTTTTTTTTTCAAATCATAACGGTTAAACCGATAACGATCATTAACCGATAAGTCAACATCTTGTTGATTCTTTACGATTTAGCATATCTACAAATTAATAAATATCAACCGAATCGATCATACGCAGCTCTGATCCTATTATCCAGGCCCATAAGCATACTCCCTCTTCCAACCATGCTAGTGTCTAGGCTCAATGGAAAAATTACAAGAATATACTATTTATGACATTAATTAACAATATATGTATATGTTTCTTTTTATTTACAAAACTAAGTTTTTAATTACAAACATGACAAAATATTTAATTTTCGATTTTAAAAAAATATATATTTTAATATTCGATTTATTTCCCTTTTTTTTTTTGGGAGAGGGGGTGGGGGGTTATGTGCTAAATTTATGGGGTTGATAATTATTGTTTACCTTTTGGTTTTCCAACCATAATTTTACTATTTTATATATATTTTTTACCAATATCTTGAATTTTCGTTTTTTTTTTCTTTTTTGTATATTTTAGTATACGATTTATTTCCTATTTTGGGGGATTATGTGTTAAATTTATGGTATTGATAATTATTGTTTATTTTTTGGCTTTTCAAGCATAATTATACGCTTTTATATTGTTTTTTTTTTGCCCATATATTGAATTTTTGATTTATTTATTTTTTGTATATTTTAGTATCGATTATTTCCTATTTTTGGGGGTTATGTGCTAAATTTATGAAATTGATAATTATTGTTTACTTTTTGACTTTCCAACCATAATTATAATATTTATTAATCGTAGTCTTTTCTCACCTCTTTAAAGTTATTTTCATACAAATATATTTTTCTTTTATTGTGACAATTTTATTTTTTGTTGAAATTCTAAAATTTAATTACGTTATTTTTTGACAATTTTTTTATTGCACGACTTAAATAACCATTTAAATTCAGAAACTCTAATAAAGTAATTAAAAAAATGCATATTATTATAGATTTCCATACAACTTTGGTGTCAAGTCTTATATATTATGCTAATATTATATTACACCTCAATATATACCATATATATCAAATTGGACATCAAATTTGTGTAAACAAAATGTATGTACCATATAATATATCAATATTGTATCATCTAAAACACCAAGTTATACCAATATTTAATCATCTAAAATATCAAAGTTATATCAACATTGTATCATCTAAAATATCAAAATTATATCAATATTGTATTAAGTGAAATACAAATATTATAGCAACATTTGCAGCATTTAATAAATTGAACTTGTTGATATTTTTTATCATTATTTTTTTCTCAAATTGTCAGTTTATAACATAACGAAAATTATTATTTTGATAATATTATCTTTTAAAATTAACACTAGTACAAACTTGAGAACTTGAAATTACACTAGAACTATATGACACTATTTACGAATAACATTAAAAATTTATAATATCAAAAGTGTACCATATAATAATACTAACATTTGTACCATATAATATACCAACAATTATTGAATTCTTCCCCATATAATATACCAATTTAGTTGATATTTCATGTCATTTTTTTTCAAATGACATTTTATACCACAAGGAAAACCAACATAAATAATAGAACTAATTACATCATATGATTAAATATGATTATGAAAAAAATATTTAATAAATAATGAATAAAATTTAAATCCGCTAATATCATTTAATTAGATTATGAAAAAAGAAGTGTTATAAAAATAAAAAATTAACTCAATAATGCTAATCCTCATATGGATATATGGTACAAGTTTTGTTGTTGTGATCCTCTATAGGCTATAACACATTTTCTAAAATTTACTTTAGATCTCTTGAATTTTTTCTAAAAAAAAAAGATATTTGCATCACATATCACTCCTTCAAACTTGAAATTAACATACCTTCCTGCAATACATTTCAATTTTTTTTAAAGAACCTACTAAACAATCGTTATAACAATCAAATTTGAAATACACAATCATATTTTATTTACATCACCAAAAAAAAAGTTATATATGAAATGGTGTATAATATGGTTAAAAATTGGTGTCCACTTCATTATTCTTATAATGAAATTCGAACACCAACTTATAACCAACTATATATATAACATTGATTTATGAAGATTGATAAAGTTGAACATGATTATATGTTACAATCCAACGGTGCATAACACCATAATCTAATCAATTATTTATCAATTTTTAGTATAATCGAACTAAAAAAAAATTATGTAAGGCATCATTAAAAAAATATAAAGCTAATAAATCGAAATAATTTATTTAGGCAAAAATCTTATGCTCAATGAAAATTAATTTATTTATTAAGAAACAATATAATTTTAACTGAATTATCACCAAGCAGAAACCAACATCAGGAAATTGAAAAAAATGAAACTATCATCATGCAGAAAATTACAAAATAACTTTTTCTCATTGAAACAACGTGGACAAATCTCAAATTGAATCAACACCATATTTATTAATAAAAAAACGAAATATATTTAATCAATTAAGCAAATAATTTCGGAAGGTGAAAAAAAACAAATAATTTTGAAACAAAATAAGAAATTACTATTCAAAATCGTTTTTAACCAAAATAATTTGTTTCAAAGCTAAATTTTCATAATAATTACCTATTGGATTTCCTCCTCTGTCATACTGAATTAAAATTGAAACGTTTTAATTTTCGGCCATTGAAAGAATTATTAGAGAAGATACAGAGTTTGATTGTGGTTAGTATACTAGTATTGCGATTATGAGAGAGAGAGAGAGGGGATTATATTAATGGTTGAGATAATTGTGGAAGCATATAACAGAATGAGAGCTAATTGAGGGATGAAAATCTTATATAATAATTATTTATACGTTTTTTTTTTGTAATTCCATTCTTTTTCTTGATTTTTTTGTGTTTTTGTAAAAATTCTATTGCTATATTTTTGAAAAGTTAAAACTAATAATCTCAAGAAATTGACACAAAGGTACAATCCACACATAGTATTGACACTAAGTAGCCAAAAAATAATTAGCAACTGAAAGGCCTCAATTAATTGGCAATACTTAGCCACTAGCAAAAAGATGCGCCTCTTTTTAAGGAAAGAAATTTTTTTGACAAACAACATTAATTAATTAGTCAATTGAAAAGAATGCGGTTACGTTTACAGAATGAAAATATTTTTATCCCTTTATTAACGTGTATTGAATAGTCACATATTTTTTTCCATAAAAAAATTGTTTTGTTCATATTTCTCTCTCTTACAATACAACACAAAATTGACATTACTTTGTTAATCTCATTGAAATGTAAAAGAAAAAGGGTAGATAATAATACGAAACATATTCATATGTATACACTGTTAATTTGAAATTTGTACAATTCTATATGTATACATCATTACATTATACTTGTACAATTCTGACATGTATACATCATTAAATTATATTTGTATAATCCTGATATGTATACATCTTTAAATTGTATTTGTGTAGTTCTAATATATATATATATATATGCACACACACATCATTACTTTGTATTTTGTACAGTTCAGAAATGTATACACTTATGGTATGTATACGCCACTAAATTGTAATTTATATAGTTCAGATATGTATACACTCATGTATGTATACACCATTAAATTATATTCTGAAATGTATACACTTTTGATATATATAGTCTATCAAATTAAAGTTAATATGTATACACATCTTATGTATGTCTCAAATAATTCATTGAAATAGGGTATACATTTTCTTCCCCTTTCTTATTCGTGGTACTTCCACTTTTTTATTTGAAGTTTGAAATACGTGGAGAAAGAGGAAATTAAGAAATAAAATAGAAAAATTTAGGAGTGAAGTAAAGGGAAACTATCGTAAGAAAGAATTTTAGAAAGAAAAAAAAGAGACAAAAAAGAGAGAATTTTGCTTTAAAACAATTGACAAATAATAAGAAGAGATAAAATAGGAACAATAAAATAATGAACTTTTTATTTTCAAAATATATATGATAGATTATATATAGTCAAGAACAATGAAAAAAATGATTTAGCATATCATCATACACAGGTTGAATGTAGATGTGAAGGAGAAAATTTAGGAAAAAAAAGAGTATATGCATCTATGAAAAAATCTTAAAGAGATAAACAAAAAAGTTAAAAAAAAAAAAGTTGAAAGAGTTGTTATTACCAAAGAACTTTTTAAAATAAGAAGAGAGATGAAGAAAGGATAAAAAATAATTTTACTTTTTCAATAAATAAAGGAATGAAAAAAAAAATGTTTCTTGAAAAGGCTTAGAAAAAAAGAAGTTTTCAATGAAAAAAAATAGCGAGTAAAAGAGAACATGACTAATAAATGACAAATAGATTTTAAAAAATCCTTTTTTTGCTAAAAAATTATAAGTGGGCTATTTATTGCCAATTTTAACTATAACATGTCATGTTATGTCATTTTTTAGTTATTTATGTGCTTAAATTGTATATTTAAGTTTTTTACCCGGCTCAATTGTGGGCAGAGGCCCAGTTTGATTGATGAAGCAAAATAAATTGGGCTTGAGCCCAACATTAATAGTGCAACGGTCTAGCAGGGGAGCAAAAAGAACTTGAGCCCAAATTAGATTATAGCAAACATGTGTTATGTATTGAAAATTTTACATAAATCAATTTCTTAAAATTAATGAAAAATAGAATTGTATAAAAAAAACTAAACTAGTTTGCATCACCAGTTGATTTTAAATTAATTTTAGTTTTTGGTATCCAATTAAAGTGAGTTCCAGATTTACAAAAAGGCTGCGAATTGTATTTGAAATTTCTAGTTTGGCGTTTCCAAATCCTCGTTACTTTTATCAATTTAAATTCAATAAATGAACTTACAAAGTTTATTTGACGCTTATAAAAACTCTGATTTAACAAACCTTTAAGATTATGTTTTTGCAAAAAAAAAAAAAAAAAGGAAAAAAAGAAAAAGAAAAGAGAAGGTAGAGACTTGTTTATTAGGCCTATTACTTTTCAGCCTTGGGCCAAAACTTGTCACATAGGCAATTTAAGATTGACCGATATCATGTTAAATTTGTACTTTCTTTCATTTGCTTTACTTCCCATTATTATTAATTTACATTGTCTTTGTTATTGTCATTATACATTGACTAAATTCCGTGCTATACGAGTTCACGATCCTAACAGTGTACATAACTTGTAACAATTGAGAAGAAGGAAAATAGGAGGAAAATGTGTTTTGTATGTAGTATGAAATAGAAACCTCTAATTTACTGTCTTTAAAGCTAGTAAATGACCAACAAGGGTTGTGGAGGAGTGATAAGTATTCCTTTTTTTTTTATGGTAAGTACACTTTCATCCTTAACCAAAAGTCTTGGGTTCGAGTCTTGTTATTTTAACCAATGTATGAAGTTTTGATGATTGAACAAACTTTGGACCTGATCCTTAACGAGACTGTGAATTCCGTATAGAAAAAAACTACAGTTGTCCAAAAACCTGCAAAACCTGTGTTGTGGTTGGTGTGCGGCTCCCACGGTACAACAGGGCCTCAGCCAATGAAATTGTCGTGTATGTTTGTGCTCATCCTATAAGATGTCTATCCTCACATATCACAAACAAGCTTTTTCATAAAGATTTCTCACAAAAAGGAAAAAGCATCTCGCAATGGAATACTGCTTAAGGACAAGCCTGATAGAGTTATCATTGTTCTTAGTTATTGTTAGGATTTGTATTTCAATGGTTAATCTTGTAAGATCTATTCCTAAGTTATAAATAAACTAGATCAGTTTTTCATATGAGAATACAACAAAGATTAGCTAGAGTTAGCTATGTTGGGTTCTTGAAGTCTAGATCGACTAGAGTAGTTGGTTTACTGGGCAATAGAGCTATTGCTTAGAAGTTACTGGTAGTAGTGGCAGAGCCAGAAATTTTTAATAAAGGGGTTCATAATTTGAGAAGTAAACACACGAACTAGTGGAAGGGGATTCGACATCTATTAGACATACCTAAAAAATAATTTTAACCATGTATAAATAGTAATATTTTTCACCGAAGGGGTTTGGATGAACCCCCTCATTATATGCTGCCTCCGCCCCTGACTGGTAGTAGAGTTGCTACAGTGAAGGGGAGGGGATTAAAGAGTTTTAATTCATAGGTTAGTTTGTAATCTGAATGTTTGCCCCTTTTATAGTTAAATGGAGTTGGGTTGATAATCATATATGATTACAGGTTGTGGTTTTCTCCTCCCTTGAGTAAAGGAGTTACCACATAAAACTATTGTGTCTGTTTTATCCTTTGTTGTTTAATTTCTGCATTTATTTTCTATCAAGCGACCACATAAAACTGTTGTGTCTGTTTTATCTTTTGTTGTTTAATTTCTGCATTTATTTTCTATCAAGCGACCTGGTCCAGTAACTATTCGTGGACCCATACATACTATCAAACCCCCTTTGGTATGAAGCCGCCTTTGTTAGGGAGTGCTTTCCCCCCTTAATGTGGGACTTTTCGGCACAAATTCAGATTTAGTCAGACTTCAATGTGGATACCGGACATGGGGTGGGAAATAGGGGCGGATCTACGTAGTAACATGGGGGTGCCATGGCACCAAGTGATTTCGGTCGGAACTCTATATATATAGGTATGTATGTATCAGAATTGGTATAAATATAGTACATGCCACCCCCATTAACAAATTATCATGTAGCCCAATGTCATGCCGTCAAGTTAGGGCCCCTAAGGTCAACGGTTCGAATCTTGACTAATACATTTTTTCTTACAAATATAATTAACACACCTTTTTGTTATTTGACAAAAGAATATTAACGTTGACGAGATTCGAACCCATGACATCCTTTAATATTAAAACAAACCAACATGCTAAGTATGCTAATTTTAATGATAAAAAATTTATACTTTGTTTGAACAAGCTTTTAAAATGAAATTATTTTGAGATTTCTTTCTTTTCTTTTTCTTTTCCAACAGTGTTTTTAAAAATACATATTTTTGATAAGTATCAGTTTCTGTTTGATCAATTGATTTTAAAAACACTTATGAATCGCAATTAGTATTTGGTCAATCTTTTTAAAAAATTATTTCTCAATTTCTATTGATAATGGTTATTAATTTTTATCAACCATATCCAATTGTAATTTTTATCAACCAGATAAAAAAATCTATTATTAAAAAAAAAAAAAACACTTTTTCAAGGAAAATCTATTTCTTTTAGATTTTGAAAAACAGTTTTTGCTACTTGCCAAAAACACTCGTTTTCTCCTAAAAATTATGATCAAATACCACTTTTGGGGCCAAACGGGCTATTAGAGTTCTCCTATGTAAATTTCGAAATCACGCTATTATTCATAAAATGTGGCACCCACCGCCTCAAAATCCTGGATCCGCCACTGGTGGGAAACCATAAAAAAAAAGGCAGAAAATGAGGAAAGAACTGGTATGTAATTGCTAAGCACCAGATATTACAAGTGTAGATTTTTGTTTGTTCAAGGTAAATAGTCACTGAGCTAAAAAGAACTTAGATGAAACATGAATCTCTCGTTATCTAAGTTACAACAAATCAAAAGAGAATTGAAAGAATCTAGTTTACAAATTGAGCAAAATAACTTCATATATTTTATACTAGGGACATTTGGCCGCGCATTTTGTAAGTCAATTTTTGAAGTATTGAATATCGTGGACGTTTCTCTCTAACCTTAGACATCAACAAATTCAACATGTCAGTTTAGGAATCGAAAAATCTCTTGTGAAGTAACAACATTTTAACCCTGAAAAGATTGCTTGCATACCTATGAAACTTCTATTTCTTCGAATTCTGCTCAATCTCAGGCAATTCATCAAGCCAAGCCAAGCCAAGCCAAGTTCAAAAATTTAAGTTTTTGGTTACAAGTTTAGTATCTGTCACTCGAGCTTCATCCTTGATTTTTCATGAGAATCGGTTAATTGCTATCTCGATGTAGAAAATGTTATCTTGAAAACAAAATTTTATCTATACAATATCAATTGCTGTGACCAGTATCTACGCACGACTTTCTTCTCTTTCGTATTACATAGTATCCAACTCCTCCTAAAACAAGTAACAAAACAACTCCATCAACCACTCCTACAACTAATGGAATCCATTTCTTCCAATGAGAGTGTTTATCATGACCTTGATCAGTTCCCTTTGGTACCTTCACCATATAACTCAATCTTCCATCTCTTTCGATTTGTTTAACTCCTCTAGCTAGTCCATACACATAGCATTCTCCAGGTTTCGCGGGATCATTCTCATAAGAAAAATGTAATGCTGCAACACATGTACAGTTATCCAAGCACAGATTTGCACATATTTCTTTGGTCACATTGACCTTATAAGGATTGCTTCTTAATACACTCGTAACGCCTTGTAATTCTAGCATTTGGGAATCATTTCTTCCACAAATTCTTACATTTTCAGTGCAATCAGAAAGCAATCCATCTCCTCTTTTTATTAGTCTTATGCAAGAACACTTCTCTGAAAATGTACATATACCGTAAGGTTTACATGCCAACGGAAGATCACAACTAGTGTTTAGTGCTTGATATGAAGCTTCAAACTTTCCTTTGTCAGATGAGTAATAGTAGAATCCCAAATTCCCTGTGCTATTTCCCAATGCTAAAAATCTCAAGGGCTCTGGCTTGTCTGATGTTATCCTTCCAATTCTACGATTTTCGTTGTTGAATATCTCCAGCGCGTTAGAAGTTAACTCAACATATGTGATATTCAGGCCATCTAATTCCAAAGGTGTATATTCCCAATACGAGTACTTCGATTTTCCAGAGTATAAGTACAATGCAATCTTGTCATACTGAATCTCAAAAGAATATGACAAACTAGAGTTGCTAGGGAAGGATGTTAACCGAGTTCTTGAGCTTAGTCTCTGACCCCAAAGCATAATATTAGTTGGAAAATTGAAACTTTGCCATTTAATCAAGTTCATAGCATCAACTAACACCAAATTACCTGTCCCAAGTAAGTTCAGTCTCTGCAGAAGAAGTCATATATTAGCATTGTTGCACATAATAATTTGTTCTTTTTATAGTTTTACCTCCAAAAACATATACTAAGAAATGCTATTTCCCTTTTGTTTGCATATACAACTTATATCCAAAGATTGACAATTAATTACCTTGACACCTTGTCCTGAAGTTCCAGCTTTCCATCCAACTCTGTCATCTAGACCCCCTTTCAACAATAAGTCTCCATACTGAGTTAGCTCAAGTGTACATTTGTCTATTGTGTAGAATTGTGACAAATGACCAGAACTCCAAACCTTGACATCTCCCAGAAAAACATCAAGTGAACATGTGTATTTATCATTATTGGCTTCAACACTGATTCCACCTCTAAAATTTGGTCCAATTTGGTTGTGATCAGTTTCCATTAGAAAAGCCCTGCCTATGAATCCTTTGCAATATGATGTTGGTATAGCAAGACTTACCTGATAACCAATGTGAATATCAGAGGTGCAGTGTCCATGAGCCAACCAGCAAATGAGAAAAAAAAGCTCATAAATTTTCATGTGTGGAATGTCGCTCACTAGTTTAGGCGCCGCCTTCCAAACTTCTAAAAGTGGGTGGTTTTAAGTCCAGAGCTCTATTTTGGTTACAGAGTGCACATAGCCGACAAAGTAGGTTAGCAAACTGGTGAATCAATAGGCTTTTGCTCCAGGACTTTGTTGTTGTTAGGAAAGTATAAACAAGATGAAAGAAAATAAAAAGTTTGGCATGATTATAATGTTACAACATTAGTAGTGTCCCCCCCACTCCTTAAAATAGTGACTTAACTATCAAGTGAGTCTTTTAAAATGTTTTTACACTCATCAAATAGTACATAAAAGGTACTATTAATTAAGAGACAGAAGGATTACATTGAAGTGTAGTGGTTTTGTGGTTAGCACATAGCACTGTACTAATAAATGATACTTATGAAAAGCAAAAGCTTTTAAAAGGTTGTTGCCATTTTAGACAGTTGAAGCAAATAAAGAAGATATTATATCCTCTGGTTCCTATGGTGGACTGAATTTAGTGGACAGTGGAATATTGTCTTGCTTTCCGAGAATTTTGGTTTATTGGTGTTTGTCATTGTACTAGCTGTATTGTTGTAATTCTTGCTTTTTACCTATCATCATTTGTTATTTATTATGTTTATTCCATTATCACATTATTTTGTTGCTCTTGTTCCTATCTTGTACGATTTGCAATATTGCCTTGTTAGTAGCTATTTTTCTTATTCTTTGTATTTAGATTTGCTATACTGAAACTGATGGTCTTTCAAAAATAGTCTTTCTATTTCCACGAGACAGTTATTTGGCGTTTTAGAAAACTATGAAATGAATTACATTTATTTTTCAAATCTACCTTTATTGTTTTAATTAATGGTCTGTTAGTGAATACCTGAGCTGTTGAACATGGTTGTTGTTAGAGGATTATAGAAGGTCAATTAGCTGTCAAAAAAGTTAATCTATAGTATTATAATTGACTATTAACATGAGACACCATTCAGTATATCTGGGGCCTGAGTAGGTAGTAATGGATTGTGAAAGGGACCCATAATTCCCCCCCTTTGTTTTCTTAGATTACTTTTTGGTTTTGTGGTTTGGCATGCCCACTTTTTGAGTGTTGTTTTGTTTTGATTGAGAGATGAATTAGGCTCTGTGGATGACACATGGGGTCAATTCTCAATGATACTTTATGCCCATAATCTTTGCTGACGCTTTGTGGCGTCATACTGACATATTATAAATCTCTCATAATGATAACAAGAAAAGAAGGAGGAATTTTCCAATAAGAAAAGAAATTAAGAAACTATGGAACTCTATTATTACGATCCAAATCACCGTGACTACGGAGACCCACATCAACCTCTCTGTGGATGAATCAACACTTACCATTCTAGCTCATGTAATATGGAAACATAACATAATAAAGTCTAACTATTACAACATTAAAATTTGAAAGCCATCATAATAAAATATCTATTACAACCTTAAAATTTGAAAGTCATCATAATAAAATATCTTTAAAAAAAAAGAGTCTAAAAGTAGCAATAACTATATAATAAATAATCTCAATGTTTAGAAAGAAAGATATTAAAAATAAAAAGACTTACGACAATAGTCTTGATGGAAACAACTTACCCTTAAATATGAAAGCAACTCAACTAGATGCGGGGTCTAGTACACCTCGGGATCACAGTCTGCACTATAAGAAAGTTCAGAAATAGCATTGATACAAATACTAAATACTTATAGGCTCATAAGTCGACTAGTTAATTAGATTAGTAACTGATATACTCACATTCATAAAGTTAGTAAAATGTATTTCCGCATAGTCAAACTCATAAGTCACACTTCATCAAAATCATCACAAGTAATTAGCATATCAATGTGAAAACAGATATAATACAACTCATCATCCTTTTTAACATATCACAATCCAACATGTCTGAGTGACCTAGTATAATATGATATCCAACCCACACATAGCAACTATAAATGAATTCAACTATAGGAGTGTAAGTATATATAAACCCCTCTTAACAACACTAGACCTTAACTAGCATATCAAAATCATGAAACTCTAGGCATCAATCATCAAACAATATAAGTCATTGACACACTTGTTCAAAATACAAACAAGTCATTAGAATCTTGAAAATTATATTCATCATAACCTTGCAGTTTTACCATCACTGTATCTGTCAGAAATCACTATCTTTTAAAATCACAAGTCTCACTCTCATATGTATGAATATTCTAAAGAATTTTAATCTCGCCCATCTAATCATAAACTACAGAGGACCCTAGATATCCATGTACTGTATCAGTGTGGTACCCAATTCATTCATACACATAACCGATTATTCGTATGCTTACATCAAACTCGAGCCACTTATCATCCATATAATGAATAAATTCTCACTATATATGCATATATCAATATGTTAAACTGTCCAGTTTACTCTCAAGGTAACCCAACAAGAATAAAATAGCCACAAGATCATCATTCATCACATCATAAAAGTATAGGATAATTACAACTTATTCATATTCTACAACTTGTGATTTAGCTTGGTCATTGCATGTCATGTAAAGTCTTTTTAGCATGATTTCATAACTCTTATACATTGCTATCATACTTAGTATATTCCATGTACTAATGCATACTTGTGTATACATTGTTTCACCAATGTAGGGTCCGACGCTCCTACCTCCCATACTTGTGGCTAGTTGATCCTTTTGGGCTTTTGAAGATTGGTGAGTCCCTATGATCCGAGGACCGAGACTCTTTTATTGCTTTTATGTCATTTCCATTTTTTCAGACTTTGTATGTGATGTATGAGTTATGTCCCAATCACTTTTCTTATGATGTACTAAATGACTTTGAGACTTATGTTAGACTTCCGCTTTTGTCACACTCTTTTATATGAAATGTTTTCTTTTAAAGTATTTATTTCTATTATCTTGTATGATACATGCTAAGTGGCTTGTGTAGGGCCTTTAAGAGTCCTATATGCCATGGTACGCCTAGGGTGTACTTAGGGTCATGGCAAATATGGTATTCAGAGCACAAGGTTTAAAAAGGTCCTAGGATGTCTCATAAGCCACATAGAGTAGAGTCTTGTTCATGAATGCGAAGCACACCACATTTATGAATAAGAGGCTATAAGATGCTTAGAAAACTTCACTTCTTTCATTACTCTAAAGTCGTACGATAGAGTTTAACTCTATATGTCTCTCTCCTAATCCTTATCCGATGCTTTTCAGGATATGGCCTCTCGAAGAGCATATGTTAGGAGGAATCCAAATGAGAATGTGGAACGAGAAGCTCCTCACGCTCCTCATGAACATCCACAAGTTCCGACCCTTTGGCCGAAGAAGTGGCTAATGTGGAGTTTTGAGATTCTTTTCAAGTGTTAGCCTAAGCCATGACGGCTCAAAACAATAGGGAGGTTGTGGTCTTTATGAATCCAAATGTGGGTACGACAACAACTAGAGTAAGGGACTTCATTAGGATGAATCCCCTGGAGTTTCATGGTTCCAAGGTTGAGGAAGATCCTTAAGAGTTTATTGATATGGTACATAAGGTGTTGATGATCATGGGAGTGTCACCGGTGGAAAAAATGGAATTGACCACTTATTAACTTAAGGGTGCTGGTCAAGTTTGGTTCAACCAATGGAAGGAAGAGAGGGCGGTTGATGCGGGTTCTCTTGATTAGGAAAAGTTTAAGGTTGCTTTCCTTGATAGGTTCTTTCCCCTTTAGATGAGAGAGAGAAAAGTACTTGAATTTATTAACCTTCGTTAAGAGAATATGAGAGTGAAAGAGTATGTATGCGTTGAAGTTCACACAATTGTCTAGATAGTCTCTTACTGTGGTTGCTGATCCTAGTGCAAGGATGAGCAAGTTTGTTTCGGGAGTGTTTGAGATGGTGTTGAGGAATGTCATACATCCATGAAATGAAAATTTCTCGTCTAATGATTCATGCTCAACAAATCTAAGAGGAGAAACTTAAGGAAAGGTCTAGGGAGGAAAAAAGGGCAAAGACTGGTGATGGTAACTTTTCACATTCAAGGTCCGATATGCATGGCCGTTCTAAGTTCGAAAGGTTTAACGATCAAGGTTCCTCCAATGCTCTGGTTTCAAAGTTCAAAAAAGAGTGGGTGCCCAACCCACATTCAAGGTCCGATAGGCATGGTCGTTCTAAGTTTAAAAGGTTTTTCGATCAAGGTTCCTCCAATGCTCTGGTTCCAAAGTTCAAAAAAGAGTGAGTTCCTAACCCTAAGCCTCAAGGGGGAAACAATGGTGGATCTTCATTGACTACTTGTGCTAGATGTGGAAGGAAATATAAGGGTAAATACTTAGCCGGTACGAATGGTTGCTTTGGTTGTGGTAAGAATGGTCACAAGATAAGGGATTGTCCATCACTTACTGCTAAGGAAAGAGAAGGTAGACAAGCTCCACCTAGTGGTTTAGGTTCAAGTGCTCCAAAGAAAAATCGGTTCTATGCACTTCAAACACGTCATGAGCAAGAGGGTTCTCCTGATGTGGTTATCGATCTTTCATCTTAATGTTTATGATTTACACGATTCCTGTGTTACTTTGTCTTTTGTGACGCCATATGTGTCTATGAGGTTTCATGTTTCCCCGGATGTATTGTTAGAACCTTTTTCCGTCTCCATACTTGTTGGTGAATCTATTGTGGCTAAGAGAGTCTGTAGAAATTGTCCCGTCTCCTTATCCCACAAAGTCACTCAAGAGTTGATCTTGTAGAGCTTGATATGTTAGATTTTGATGTCATTCTTGGCATGGACTGCTTCATTCTTGTTATGCTTCTATCGATTGTAGACTTGAGTGGTCAAGTTTTAATTCCCAAATGAGCCCATCCTAGATTGGAAAGAGGAAAGTTCTATGCCAAAGAGTCTGTTTCTTGTCTTAAAGCTAGAAAAATGATTTTGAAGGGTAGCATATGTCACCTTGTTCGAGTTAGGGATACAGATTTCAAACCAATATTCTTGAGTCGGTCCCCATTGTAAATGAGTTTTTGGAAGTGTTTTTCGATAATCTAGCCAGTATTCCTTCTAAAAGGGAAATAGACTTCGGTATTAACCTTCTCCCAGATATGCAACCTAGTTCAATTCCTCCTTACCATCTGGCTCCGACAGAATTTAAGGAATTGAAAAAGCAATTTGAGGATTTATTGAATAAAGATTTCATCCGACTGAGTATCTCTCCATGGGGTGCTCCAATTTTATTTGTTCGTAAGAAGGATGGTTCCCTTTACAAGTGTATTGACTACCGATAATTGAACAAGGTTACCATTAAGAATAAATATCCTCTTCCAAGGATAGATGATTTGTTTGAGAAACTACAAGAGTCTTATGCCGATGTTAGAAGAAGAGACATCTTGCCTTGCATAAAGGCTCATGGGTGGTCACCTCTTGCCTTACATAAAGTCTAATGGGTAGTCGTCTCTTGCCTTACATATATGGTCATGGTTATTCGCCTCCATGTCTATCTTATGGGATCATAGGTATTCGCCTCCATGCCCAACATTATATGACATGGGTATTCGCCTTCATGCCCAACATTATATGACACATGTATTCACCTCCACATCATTTCTTACATAAGATATGAGTATTCGCCTCCACATCATTTCTTACATAAGATACGAGTATTCGCCTCCACATCTTTCATTAAGGGATCATGGGTATTCGCCTCCATGTCCTTGCTATAAAGGCTAATGGGTAGTCACCTCTTGCCATGCTATTTTAAAATCATGGAATAAAGGTAGTCGCCTCACACTCATCATCATATAACATGGGCAATCACCTCATGTTTTCTAACTTAGGAACATAGGGGATCACCTCAAATCCTTCTCATGTGGAGGTCATGGGAAATCACCTCAAGCCTCATCAATTTCATAATCTTTTAGTCTAGATTAATTTTAGGTGAGCAATCCTTTCAACCTAGAATCATTCAATGTGAGAAAACCTTTCACATTCATGCATTCATACATTCATAGAGTAGATCATGTGGGTAAATACATCCACAACAATTATATCTACAAATCAACATTCATAAAATACTCTCAAAGCCCTAATAATCATAGTTCATCATGTAGCTTTACTTTAAAAGGCCTAATTATCATCATTCATCATGCATGCCTTGGTCTCAAGACAATCCTAATCTCAAAGCCTACAAGTCATAATTCATCATATATACTTAATCCCAATCAATTAATCTCTATATGCTTTACTCTTAAGTAATTCATGTCCATATGCTTCAATCTCAAGCAATTTATAATGTATCTCATCAATCCTAGAAGAATACATCTAAATCTTCAATTTCCCCTTTCATGGCATAAAACCCATTTATATCAATTTTATCATTCTAGACATGGGTTAGGCATGGGTACATGTAATTTTATACTAAAAACATGCAATTCTATCAATTCAACCATAAACAATCATAATCCACTCAATTGGATCAAAACCCATAACATTAGAAGAAACCCTAACTAGAATTGAGGAATTCTTCTTCTAAATTGGGGAAAACATGGGGCTCCATGTATGAAAGGATTCCATGGATGAAAATTCATCATACCTTTATTACAAATCCATCACAAGCTTGAAGATTGGAGACTTGACTTGACCCTAGCTTTAATTTCTTCCTTCTTCTTTCAACTTCTAGAGAGAGAATATTTGAGAGACGAACCCAATTCTTTTGGTGAGTTTGAGAGAATGACTTGAATGAGTGAATTTAGGGGTTAAACATACTTATATAGGATTGAGTAAAATGACCTCACTTTATTCTAATTGAAATCAGAAAAGACCCTTGTGCCCCTAAAATAACCTCCCAAGCTTGACCCATGAGACCCCACTGACGGACTGTGGATGGACCTAGGTCCATCCTGGTCAAACGTGGGTAGATACATATACTTTCTTCCCCTTGCAACGAGCCATGGACCCATCGACGGAGTGTGGATCCTGGCGTGGTTACTGCCTTAGGCAGTTTTCTTGGTGCCCATCCACGGACCCATCTATGGTCCGTAGACCCACCCACGAGTCGTGGTTAGTCCTTGTGAGGTCAACCTTGAAGTTCTAACATCCTATGCCCTCTATCTCGAGTCTGGGGTGTTACAGATCGGGTTACCATCAGTTGAGAGTTTATGATTCTGATATCTCGAAAATTTCTTTTAAGAGTCGCTATGGGCATTATGAGTTTGTTCATGTCCTTTGAATTGACTAATGCCTCAGCTACTTTTGTAGAGTTGATGAACTGGGTGTTTTGACTATATTTGTATTCCTTCGTTATTGTATTTATTGATGACTTCTTGGTTTATTGGTTTATTCCAAGAATGAGTTCGATCATATTCGTCACTAGAGGACCATGCTTTAGAAATTGAAAGAAAACAAGTTTTATGCAAAATTCTCCAAATGCGAGTTTTGGCTAGAGTGTGTGACTTTCTTGGGTCATGTGGTGACAAAGGTAGTAACTGTGTTTGATCTGACGAAGGTTGCGGTGGTTCGTGATTGGGTGAGACCTACTTTCCCTATCACAATTTGGAGTTTCATTAGGTTAGCGGGCTATTATCGTTGGTTCGTTAAGAGTTTCTATTCTATTGTAACTCTGTTGATTAAGTTGACTCAGAAAATCATGGTTTTTAGTGGATGGATGAGTCAGAGATGAGCTTACAAAATCTCAAGAAGTTATTAACCTCAACACCTATTTTGGCATTACCCAAGTAAGATGTAAGAGTCGTGTTTTGTGTCATATTTTAGATGTTGAGTTGGGTGTTGTGTTAATGCAAAAGAAGATAGTTATAACCTATGTTTCTTTATAGTGGAAGGTACATGAGAAGAACTACTCTACCCATGATTTTGAGTTAGTGGTGGTGGTTTTCGTTTTGAAGTTATAGAGACATTACTTTTATGTTGTACATTGTGAAGTCTTTATTGATCATCGTAGCCCTAAATACCTCATTTCTCAGCTGAATTTGAACATGAGGCAATGTAGATGGTCGGAGTTTTTGAAAGACTATGACATCACCATTATTTATCATCCAAGAAAGACAAATGTGGTAGCGAATGCTTTTAGCCGGAAGACACCTAATATAGGTAGCTTAGCCCTTATTAAGGAAAATAAGAGAACATTAGCTTTGGAGGTTCAATAGTTGGCTAGAAAATTGGCTTGACTTGATATTTCGACACCTCATCATATTTTGGCCTTCGTTGAGGCTAGGTCTACATTGATGGATCAGATTCATGCCCATTAGTTTGATGATGAGAAGTTGAGAGTGATGCGGGATAAAGTATTGAAAGGTGAATCTAAGTTGTCTTCTCTTGACCCTGAGGGAGTTTTGAGGATTAGCGGTCATATTTGTGTGCCTAGAGTGGGTGGTTGGGTGCGTATGATTTGGAGGAGGCCCATTGCTCAAAGTATTCTATTCACCCGGGACAACAAAGATATATAATTACTTGAAGCAACACTATTAGTTATGTGGTATAAAGAGAGACATTGTGGACTTTGTAACCAAGTGTTTGAGCTGTCAGCAAGTGAAGTTATGAGCATCAAAGATGGATGTTACGATGCAAAGGATGCCCATTTCAAAATGTAAGTGGGGGAGCATTAATATGGACTTTATGAGTGTATTACCCTCGGCTTTGGGTAATCATGATTATGTTTAGGTGATTGTGAACCGATTGACCAAGTAGCCTCATTTCATTCCAATGAAGACTAGTTGTTGGGATTTATGCAGTTTTGTTGATTGACAAAGAAAGATGAAACACATTTGTCAATATGGTCCAAAGATACATTGTCACGAACAGTTAAATTTGGGGCAAGCTCTTAAAATAAATAAAGACAAGTGTGTAGAAATCAAGGAATGGATAGTGTTAATTTCGTGATAAATCTCATGGAATTAAACATCGGGTGAATTGAAGAGAAAGAATCAATGAGTTTGAATTAAAGAAGTCTCACTTAAAGTAGAACTCTTAAAGTGATTGCTGAATTGAAGAGTGAAGTTTAACTACAACACAAAAGAATCAAGGAGTTTGATTTGAAGAAGGAGTCTAAAATCACAAAGAAGTAAGAATGAAAATGCTAGAATCCTCACTACTAAAAAACTGCCAAAAAGAGACGGACTGCGTCGCTTTTTTGGCCAAAAGCGACGGAAAAGCGACACAGTCAATCTCGTCGCTTTTTGGCTTGACGCTTTTCCAAAAGCAACGGACTACGTCGCTTTTGTTTTTTTTTTAATTTATTTTTTTGAAGAATGCGTCGCCGTCTGTCGCTTTAATTAATTTTTATTTTTTTTAGAATCTTGAAAAGCGACGGACAATGAGACGCCATCCGTCGCTTTTTTTGAAATAAAAATTTGAAAAATTCAAAAAAGTGACGAACTAAAGGACCCTGTCTGTCGCTTTTCTGGGTTTTTAAAAAAATAAAATTCAGAAAAGCGACGGACAAAACCACTTGTCCGTCGCTTTTTCTGCAATTTTTTTGACCAGTTTCTGCTGGCCACCAGCAAAAGCAATTCAATTCAGTCTCAATCAAACACAATACATTATAAAGAAGCTACACAAAATATAAAACAACAAACTTAAATTAACATTCAAAAATATCTAAATCACAATTTAAAGACTTAAAGTCTTTCAAATTCGTTTCAAAATTACAAATAGTTCATAAAGACTATATTTTATCAAGATTTCTAAAGTTCAACCTAATAATTAGTTCATAAATTCTATAAATCAAGATTTCTAATGTTCACAACCTAAAGTTTAAAATCTTACAATAATTCAAGATTTCTAAAGTTCACAACTTAAAGTTCTAAAATCCCACAATAATTCAAGATTTCTAAAGTTCACAACCTAAAGTTCTAAAATCCTAAAATAATTCAAGATTTCTAAAGTTTACAACCTAAAGTTCTAAAATCCCACAATATTTCAAGATCTCTAAAGTTCACAACATAAAGTTCTAAAATCCTACAAAAATTCAAGTTTTCTAAAATTCATAACTTAAAGTTCTAAAGTTCTACAATAATTCAAGATTTCTAACGTTTCACAACCTAAAGTTCTAAAATCCTACAAAAATTTAAGTTCTCTAAAGTTCACAACTTAAAGTTCTAAAATCCTACAATAATTCAAGATGTCTAACGTTTACAATCTTATAAAGTTCTAAAATCCTACAAAAATTCAAGTTCTCTAATGTTCACAACTTTAAGTTCTAAAATCCTACAATAATTTAAGATTTCTAAAGTTCACAACCTAAAGTTCTAAAATCCTACAATAATTCAAGTTCTCTAAAGTTTACAATTTAAAGTTTTAAAATCCTACAAAAAATCAAGTTCTCTAAAATTCACAACTTAAAGTTCTAAAATTCTAGAATAATTCAAGATTTTTGAAGTTCACAACCTAAAGTTCTAAAGTCCTAAAATAATTCAAGATTTCTAAAGTTCTAAAATCCCACAATAATTCAAGTTCTCTAAAGTTCACAATTTAAAGTTTTAAAACCCTACAAAAATTCAAATTCTCTAAAATTCACAACTTAAAGTTCTAAAATTCTAGAATAATTCAAGATTTCTAATGTTTCACAACCTAAAGTTCTAAAATCCTACAGAAATCAAGTACTCTAAGGTTCACAACTTAAAGTTCTAAAATCCTACAATAATTCAAGATTCCTAACGTTCACAACCTTGTGAAGTTCTAAAATCCTACAAAAATTCAAGTTCTCTAAAGTTCACACCTTTAAGTTCTAAAATCCTACAATAAATTCAAGATTTCTAAAGTTCACAACCTAAAGTTTAAAATCCTACAATAATTCAAGATTTCTAAAGTTCACAACCTAAAGTTTAAAATCCTATAATAATTCAAGACTTCTAAAGTTCACAACTTAAAGTTCTAAAATCCCACAATAATTCAAGATTTCTAAAGTTCACAACCTAAAGTTCTAATCCTACAATAGTTCAAGATTTCTAAAGTTCACAACTTAATTAATGATCTAAAATCCTACAAAAATTCAAGTTCATATCTAATTTCTAGAATTTCTAAGTTCAAGAATTTCCAAGTTCAAGATTTTCTAAGTTCAAGAATATAATTCAAGTAACCCAATTTTCAACAACAATATAATACATATAAGCACAAATACAATGGCAAATTAAAATTTTCAACTAATCTCTAACTTCTGGCTTCTAATTATTTGTGAGTTCTAACTTCTAATACTTAATTTACAATCATATTTAAAAATCCTCAATTTTTCTAACTTCAACTTTCAAACTTACTAAATTCAAGTACTTCTAAGTTGGAAAATTCAACTAATCTAATTTCAACTTTCATATACTATCCAATATTTTTCTAACTTCAAAATAATCTAACTTTCATATACAATTGAATGTTTTTCTAACTTCAATCGTCAAACATACTAAATTCAAGAATTTCAAAGTTGGAAAATGCAACTAATCTAACTTCTAACTTCTATATTTGTTAGTTCTATCTAAGCCTGGCAATGGAACCGGGAGGTTCCGGTTCTGGTNTCTAACTTTCATATACAATTGAATGTTTTTCTAACTTCAATCGTCAAACATACTAAATTCAAGAATTTCAAAGTTGGAAAATGCAACTAATCTAACTTCTAACTTTTATATTTGTTAGTTCTATCTAAGCCTGGCAATGGAACCGGGAGGTTCCGGTTCCGGTTCGGGTTCGTCTCGGTCCGTTACCGGTTTCATCTCGGTTTCGGTTAGGTCCGGAACGTAGCGGGTCCGGGAGGGGTAACGGGACGGAAACCGGGATTTACCAGTTAGTCCCGGTTCCGGTCCGGTTCGGTTCGTTTTTATTTTTATTTTTAAATCTTAATTAAATTATATAGCCGTTGGGCAACGACTTTTGGGCCCCACCAACGGCTCTTTGACCCCCATAACTCCCCTTTACACCTCCCTACCCCCCAAACTTTTTTTAATACCCCAACCTTCTAAAAACTACATTTTCATCCTTTTTTTAAAACTATAAATACCCCCAATCTTTCATTCTTTTCACTCACAAAAATATTATCTTCTACTCTCTCTACTCTCTAATCTCTTATTCTTGTCAAAATTACGAATTTGGTCTTTGGAAATTGGAGCTTCAAAATTCAACTTTCAATTTTCGGCTTTCGGTCATACACGTCTACTTTTTTAAGTAGACGTTTGGTACATTCGTTCCAACTCACTTTTCATTTAGTTGTTTATTTGTTTGCATTTAATTATTTATCTTGTGAGTAATTAGTCTCTAGTCTCTACTTATTTAGTTATTTATTTGTTTAAAACTTTGCATTACATTTTCGTATTATATATAATTTACTCACTTTTTATATTTGAATATGAATTTCAGTAAAAACATTATTGAAAAGGGTAAAACAACCAAAGTTAATTCGTTCACTAATTTATCTACCTCAAAATCTAAGAAAAATAAAAAAATCGGTAGTACTTTTAAATCTAAAACTAAAAAAACTTCTCAATTAAGAATAAATACGGATGATTATACGCATGTTAATGAAACTGTTTTTAATATTGATAGTAATAGTGGATTAGATCCTTATCATGAACATTTACGAAGAAGGTTTGGTAATTTTGATGAGGAATTACCTGAAGATGATGAACATGATGATGTTAATGATTATATTGATAGTTTTGATAATAATGTTGATGATGAAACTCAACCAGCTACGACTACTCCTACTCCCAATCCTTCTTCCCCTCCCGCTCCCTTTCGTTGTCCTGCTCCCGTTCCCCCCGTGCATCCTAGGACTAAGGTAGAACACGCTAACAAATCAGTTGTGTGGCAATTTATGAATCATAATGAAGATAAAACACAAGCTATTTGTAATAAATGTAAACATAGAATGAATCATAAAACTGTAGGAAAACAGGGTGGGACGGGACATTTGAGTAATCATTTAATGTCATGTTGTAAAAATGAATTTTTGCATGCTAAACTTGTAGCCGAAACTAAAAAAAATGGTACCACCCTTCCTGAAAATGTAGGAGTAAAGGCTCTAATATGGTCCAAACACAATTAAATCCTTCTAATATTTCTGGCTCTAGTATACAACGGTCATATAGTAGAGAAAAAAATCTTGAAGAATTAGCTAAAATGATTGTTGCTATGGGTTTGCCATTTAGTTTTGCTGAAAATTCCGATTTTATTCATTATATTCAAATTGTGTATAATCCACATTTTAAAGGTTTTACTAGAAATACAATTAAAAAGGCTATCTTTGATTATCAAGCTCAACATTTTCAATATCTTCGTTGTTTATTTTATTATAATAATTGTAAAATAGCTAGTACTTCTGATATGGGCCATAGTGTAAATGGTAATGATTATTTCACTATTACTGCACATTGGATTGATGAAAATTGGACTTTGCAAAAAAGAATTTTAGGTTATAAATGTTGTGAAATGCATAAAACCGGTAGTTATATAGCTCAAACAATTATAGATGTTTTACAAAACTATGGAATTTGTGATAAAATAAGTAGTGTCACCTTAGATAATGCTTCTAATAATAGAACTGCTGTTGAAATACTAAAACCGTCTCTTTGCCCTATTTATATTGATGGTTTTCATATTAGGTGTGCTGTACACATATATAATTTGATTGTTAGAGATGGTATAACAATGTATAAAGATGGTTGCATAAAAGTTGAAACTGCATGTCATTTTATTTTTAAATGTCAAGTTAAGTCTAGACGCAGAGATTTTGAAAATCGTTGTCGTGAATTTAATCTTCCACCTAGAAAAATTCCAAAATCAGTGTTTACTAGATGAAATTCTTTATATGAAATGCTTGAAGTCGCTTATGGATATAGGAAACCGTTACAAATGGTTTGGAATGCTCATAATTCAAATATGACATACAGACTTGATGATAATGATTGGAATGACATAAAAGAAATAATAGAATTCTTAAAAGTTTTTTATTTAACTATAAAAGTATATGCACTTTATTATCCAACTATTTGCTCTGTTTTACCTAATATTTGTGCTATTTTCTAGTAAATTTTATAAATTCAAAAATAAACCAAGATTTGAAGAATCTGTTAAAAAATGATTGAAAAATTTTAAAAATATTTTATTCGTATTCCTCAAATTTATTTAACCGCTTGTTTGTTAAACCCACATTACAAAGATGAAGGTGCATCACGAATGGTCGATAAAATATATTTTAATTTGGGTATTGATAGTAAAGATGATGAAACACCTAGTTGTCAAGATGTTAAAGATAGTATAAAAATTGAAGCTAGAAAATTGTATGACTTGTATAATTCTAATATAATAATGAATGTAGTATGTAATGAAGAGCCTCAAAGTTCTAGGAGTAAATATAACAATGAAGATGATATTGATGATATGATAGATAGTTATCTTGAACTTTCTCATAATGATAGAAATGATTTTGATGCATATATTAATCAAAATACAAAACCTACTACTATTGATCTTCTAGAATGGTGGAGTAATCGCGGCCAGGGATTTCCAAAACTCAACCAGTTGCTCGAGATGTGTTAGCTATTCAAGCATCTTCAGTAGCTTCGGAAGGCGCTTTTAGTGCAACAAAATTTCAAATGGGAGAGCATAGATATTCATTAGCAGCAGATAGCTTGGAGATATCGGTACTATTTAGAGATTGGATTAATGGCGAGAGAAGGAGTTATGGTCGTCCACCTTTACTGACCAAATTTGAAAATGACGTTGATGAAATAATGCAAGATTTTAGTGACGACAACTTGATGCAATGGAGGAACTAGCTAATCAACCAATTCCAAAGCATGTTACTAGAGAAATGTTAAATGATTTAAAAAAAGATTTCCTTGGTAGCATGAACTATTAAATTTAAATGTCTATTAATATGAGTATAATGATTAGAAGTCTAATTCAAACAGAACCCTTCCTAGAAGGTGGCTGTGTATATTAGATTTTTTAATACTCTACTAATATTTTGTAATTCAACTTGTACTATTTAATTAATATTAATAAAAGTATATCTACAAAAGGAACCTCAATTACCAACAAAAAAATTCGTTGGTAAATTGATCAAATTGGTTGGTAAAATTGAGTTACCAACCAAATGTCAACTTATATTAATCCGTTGCTAAAAGGCTCGTCAGTAAATATTACCAACCGATTTTAATTTGTTGGTAAACTTACCAACCAAAAATCAGTTGGTAAACACCCAAAGATGTTGTTACAAAATTTTGAAACATGGCCTTGAAATTTTCGTTGGCAAATTCACCAACTAATTTTTGGCTAGTATATCGTTAGTACCTTTACTAACGAATTGAAAAAGAGTTAGTAAAATTTTTTCTTTCTTCATTATTCGATTCCGTTGGTAATTATAGTAGCAAATGTCTGATAGTAAACTTTTCCAAATACATTGGTAATTGGTTGGCAATTTTAGTAACCGAAAATTTATGTTGGTAATTTATCAATAAATTTTAAATACTTTTTTTTTGGTTTTCCATCCGGTGTCCGGTAACTACATTGGAGCCCGACTAAATCCGGATTCATGCCGGAAAGTCCCATATTGGGGAGTAAAGCGCTCCCTAACAAAGACGACTCCGTACCCAAGGAGAATCGAATCGGAGACCTCTTGGTTAAGGATGAAGGAGTACTTACCACTCCACCACAACCCTTGTTGGTAATAAATTTTAAATATGTTATTATTATTTGTTTTCTAATAAATTTACTAATTGATTGTTAGTTTGTTGGTAATATATCATTCAAGGCGACTCTGTACCCACGGGGAATCGAACCTGAGACCACTTGGTTAAGGATGAAGGAGTACTTACCACTCCACCACCACCCTTGTTGGTAATAATTTTTAAATACGTTAGTATGATTATTTGTTTTTCTAATAAATTTACTAATTGATTGTTAGTTTGTTGGTAATTTATCATTCAAGTTCAATGTTAGGTTAGTAATTGATTGACAATAAGTTCAAAATATTATTAACTGAATGATTATCCAATAGTAAAATATTTATTAATTTATTGCATTTAAAAATCTAAGAGCACGAATATAAATCCAACAATATTAATAACAATTTTATAAATCATATTTGAATGAAACAATGCAAAATCTATGATAACAAGTTAAATTAATCTCAATATGACACATATCATTATATCAAAAAGTTTAATTTGAGCACATTTACCAAAAGTATTGACCAAATCTAAATTTTGGCCAAAACTTAAAAGTTAAAACGCCTACAGCACAAACTGAAAATGGAAGTCAATTTTTGGCCAAAACTTAAAAGTTAAAACGCCTAACGATACAAACTCAATATGAAAACCTCAAAATCCAAACCAACCATCCTATAAGATGAAAAATGACTTTCCAGAGCTAACCGCACTGACGAAATTCAAATTTGAGCTTGTTTCCCAAAAATATTGACCTAGTTCAAATTTTAGCCAAAAGTTAAAAGTTAAAACGCTTAACGACACAAATTGAAAATAAAAGTCTCAAAACCCGAACCAACCATCCTATGAGACCAAAACTGAACTTATATGGCTAACCGCGGTGAATTTTTTTTAATTCGAGCACGATTACCAAAAATATTGACTAAAGTGAAATTTTGGCCAAAACTTAAAAGTTAAAATGCCTAACGGCACAAACTAAAAATGGAACCTTCAAAACCCGAACCCTCTATCTTATCACATAAAAATTGACCTTCCGCATCTAACTGCACTGACGAAATTCTCATATGAGCACTTTTATCAAATATATTGACCAAAGTTAAATTTTGGCCACAATTTATAAGTTAAAACACCTAACGGCACACACTAAAAATGAAAGCCTCAAAACCCGAACCAACCATCCTATTAGATAAAAAATGACCTTTGGAGTTAATTACGATGACGGAATTCTCATTTGAGCACGTTCACAAAAATATTGACCAAAGTCAAATTTTGGGCAAAACATAAGATTTAAAACACCTAACGGCACAAACAAAAAACGGAAGCCTCAAAACTTGAACCAACCATCCTGTTAGCTCAAAAATGACCTTTCGAAGCTAATGACACTGACATAGTTCTAATCTGAGCATGTTTACCAAAAATATCGACCAAAGTCAAGTTTTGGCTAAAATTTAAAAGTTAAAATGCCTAACGACACAAACTGAATATGAAAGCCTCAACACTAGACGCTAATTACCAAAAATTTTAACTTCAATTGAAAAAATTACCAACTATTCAAATATAAGTTAGTAATTAATAATTTACCAACAAATTTTTCACAGTTGGTAATAGTTACTATTCAACTAAACATTCATATGTAATATTACCAACTAATAATTAATATGTTGGTAAATTTTACCAATGGATCGGATTAATGATCGGTTGGTATATTACCAACTATTTTAATGATGTCAGTAATTTACTAACTACAATCTTTATTCTACGGCAAAATTTTCAACTAATTGGATATTGGTTGGCAAGTTTACCAACAAATTACATTTCGTTACTAATTTACCAACACATTTATATTTGGTTGGTAATTTAGCAACACAATCTTGTCGTTGGTAATTGTTTGGTTAAAAATTCATTGGTAATATGTTAATAAATAATATAAATAATTTTTTGTCATATTTACCAACCGATATATACTTCGTTGGTAATATTACCAACAAAAGGTGTGTGTTAGTAATATTTCAGTTGGTAATCCATTGATAGAATGTTGCTAAATTTGGCGCCATTTTTTCCCGCCGTATTTACCAACTAAAATACTTAGTTAGTAAGATTTTGGTTGGTAATATGTTAGAATTTCGTTGTTCAGTTTTAAAATATAATCCAGTTAGAAATATGTTGGTAATTTGTTAGTAGATTACTAACCAACTTAAGTTGTTAGTAAAATCTGTTGGCAATTTGGGTTTTTTTTTTGTAGTATATAGGCTATTCGCGTTAATTTATTTTATTATTGTCTTGAATTTAAATTTTCAAACTTTTAAAGTGTGAAATTTAAACTTTTATAGTTTTATAGTTTTAAAGTTTGAATTTAAATTTTCAAACTTTTAAACGGTGAAATTTAAACTTTTATAGTTTTATAGTTTTATAGTTTTAAATTTTGAATTTAAATTTTTAAATTTTTAAAGGGTGAAATTTAAACTTTTATAGTTTTAAAGTTTGAATTTGAATTTTCAAACTTTTAAAGGGTGAAATTTAAACTTTTATAGTTTTAAAGTTTGAATTTAAATTTTCAAACTTTTAAGTGTGAAATTTAAACTTTTATTGTTTTAAAGTTTGAATTTAAATTTTCAAACTTTTAAAGTGTGAATTGTGAAATTTAAACTTTTATACTTTTAAAGTTTGAAAGTTTGAATTTAAAACTTTAAAAGTATAAATTTTTAACTTTAAAATTATAAAAGTTTTAATATTATTTGAGTAATGTTCCTAATTTTTTAATTTTAATAAATTTTTTTCCTTAAATATAGTCGTTGGGACCCGATTTCTGGTCCGGTCCATTACCGGTCTGGGACGGGTATACATATTTTTTTTGGAATTACTGGTTCCGGTACGGTTTTGGCCCGTGGTGACCTGTTCCGGTCTGTCCCAGTCCGGTAGTCCCGGTTCCTATTCCGTTGCCACGCTTAGTTCTATCTTCTAATACTCAATTCACAATCATATTAAAATAAACCCCAATTTAGAAGAAAATCCTAAAATAAAAAATCCCCAATTCTCTACCTAATTAACAATAATCAAATATACAAATTAATAATTGAATAGCACAATTCATCAAACTAAAACAATATACTAATTTATAACAAATCAACTATTACTAGAATTGAAAAAAACTAAAATTAAACCCTAACCTTAACAAGCTAAGGAAAAGAGGCAGTGGGGACGACGGGTGACGGCGCCGACGGGGCAAGGCAGCGACGGGACTAATGCTCAAGGAGAGAAGGGCGACGGCGGCGTGGGGTGGAGTGGGGCAGCGGCGGCGTTTGGTTTTGGAGAGAAGGGAGAGAAGAGAGAAGACACAGAAAGAGAGATGGAAAAATGGGGGGAAAACCCATTTTTTGGTTCAACATAATTTAAAAAAAGCGACGGACAACGTCTCTTTGTCCGTCGCTTTTTAAAAAATATTTGACCAAAATTTTGACTAAAAAGCGACGGACTAAGATACGCTGTCCGTCGATTTTTAAAAATGTTTGACTAGATATTTTGACCAAAAAGCGACGGACTAAGAGATGCCGTCCGTCGCTTTTTAAAAATGTTTGACTAAATATTTTGACCAAAAAGCGACGGACTAAGAGATGCCGTCCGTCGCTTTTTAAAAATGTTTGACTAGATATTTTGACCAAAAAGTGACGGACTAAGAGATGTCGTCCGTTGCTTTTTAAAAAAACTAATTAATAAAATAAAATAAATTAAAAATGATGGACAGCGTGGTTATTGTTTAATTTATAAATAATTATTTTTATTTAAAAGCGACAGACGGCGTCTCTATATATATTAAATAGATAATTATTAATTATATATATATTTAGCGCAAAAATCCGCGAAAAAAGTGACGGACTAAGAGATGCCGTCCGTCGCTTTGTGTAAAATAATTTTAAAAATAATTACGGACAGTGTGGCAAATGACATCACTTTTTGGAGCGACGCAATCCGTCGCTTTTTGGCAGTTTTTTAGTAGTGCCTACAAAAGAAAGAAATCCAAACGACAGGAGGAGTCCAAGTCAAAATAGAATTAAAAAATAAAATAAGTCACGTTCTAGAAGAATTAGGACTCTAGAAGCCCAAGTGAAGTACAACACGAGAAGCAGTAGTCTGTAAATAAAGGTGAAGTCGTCCAGACTGTTTGTGCACTTACATAGGAAAAATAACAATAAATTGACTTCGCAAGTGCTACCAGCGAACTAAAGGAATGCATAGACGTAACACATCGAAGAACCTGATCCTTCTGCAGAGTTTATGTGTTAGGAGTTTTTCTTTGTGATTGAGTGTTGATGTAATCTTAGTTTAGTGAGTTATATACTGAATTATGAGTGTTCTCTTCAGATTGTGATAACTCGAAGAGTTGGGAACACATACCTTAGGAGGTTTGTGTTGAATTTTAGGATTTAGTGTTAGTTCCTAGGATTACAAGAGTTGTATTATCAATTCATAACTTGAAGGTTAGGAATTAGAGTTAGTTCTAGGATTGCAAGAGTTGTAATCCAAATCCATCACTTGAAGTTAAGGAATTAGAGTTAGTTCTGTAGGTTGCAAAGTTTGTAATCTAGTTTTTGTGGAGGCTCATTGATTTAGTGAAGTGGAGTTAAATCTTGTAGGGGTACATGTCGTGTTTTTTTTTACACCTTTTGAGTCGGGTGTTTCCCAAGTAAAATATTATGTTCTTACTTATTGTTCTTACTACTTTGCTGGAACACGTTAGACAACTTGTTTAGCACTTAAGTGAAATGCTAAGTTAGTAAATTACTAGATCGTGCAAACTATCACTAGTTATAATGTGTAGCAGTTGGCCAAAATCTACATTAGTGAGATTGTCCGGTTGTATGGAGTGCCTAATTATATTGTGTCTAGTAGAGGTACTCAGTTGATCACCTCATCTTTCTAGAGTTCTGTGCAGGAGTAGATAGATACCAAACTTAAGTACCACTTTCTATCCTTATACCAATGGTCAGGCCGAGCGGACTATTCAGATGCTTAAAGATATGTTTTGGACTTGTGTTATGGACTTTGGTGGTCATTGGGACCAATTTCTAACCTTTGCAGAGTTTGCTTATAATAATAACTGCCATTCTAACATTCAGATGATATTGATTTTTGAGGCTTTCTTTGAGAGGAGGTGTAGATCTCCCGTTGGATGGTTTGATTCATTAGAGGTATGACCTTTGGGTATATATTGTTGAGAGACCCTATGGATAGAGTGAGATTGATTCAACAACACCTTGTGATCGACCAAAGTTAGCAAAAGAGCTCTACAAATAGACGTGTTTGTGATGTATCCTTTGCTATTGGTGAGCGGGTTTTGCTTAAGGTGTCACCCACCAAAAGTGTGATGAGGTTTGGAAAGAAAGGATAGCTCACTCCGTGGTTCATTAAACCTTTTGAGATTTTGGGGAAGTGTGGAGAGGTAGCCTATAGGTTGGCCTTGTCTCTGAGCCTTTTAGCGGTCCACCCTGTTTCATGTCTCGTTGCTTATAAATTATCGTCATGATGATTCTCATGTGATTCAATGAGATTCAGTTTATTTTGATCAAAATCTGTCATTTTAGGAGGAGCCGATTGCTACCTTGGATAGGTAAACTAGACAGTTGAGATCCAAGCATATTGAGTAAGTGAAGGAGTAGTAGAGGCACCGGCCTGTTGAGGAGGCGATGTGGAAGGTGGAGTCCAACATGCATCATAGATACCCTCAAAATTTTCACCCCTTAAAGTACCTTATTTTGCTTTTCATTCAGAACTCATGTTTTAGTGGTGAATAGTGTAATGTCTCTTTTCTTGTGAATTTGTTTTTAATTGTGAAATGACGTTTTTCCCTTTTCCTTAGCATTTTCATGCTTATTTTGTGTTACGATAATGATTGGTGTGGTCCCTGATGCCATCAAGTGTGTTTTTGGTGATTTTTCCCCTTTTGAGTTGAGAATTTTTTATATGGTTGACTTTGGTTAATATTTTAAGTTCCGAGCATCAGATAGGGATCCCGTCAAATTCAGCGAGTTCAGAATGTCGAGTTTGGTCTAGTAGGGTGGTCGGGTAGAGCCTCAAGACCTTAGGTTATGCTTTGGATATTTCGGTAAAATTAATTTTTGGCATAAATGAGTTTTGAGGAGGTATTTTGGTCATAACCATTTTTTTAAAAAATCCGATAATTCCATTGGTTCCAAATATGTTTGATGATGAATTTGCACTATTGGTTCATGTTTATAGGATTTCATATGAGTTTCGAGGGTCAAAAGATGTTTTAAAGGTTGCTAGTACACACTTCTAGCGACAAAAATAGAGTTTTAGAGACGAAAAAGGGTTTTATTAATGAAATCGCTAAGTTAAATATCTATTCGAACCCATTTCTTATTTTTGACATTTTGGGAGCTTGAAAGGTCGATTTGAGGTGGAATTTGATGCGTTTTTCTTTCATAATCATTGGGTAGGTATTTCTAATCTTATTTTACTCTTTTCACAAGAATATTCATTTCATATTTCATGATTTCTCTCCACAAATGGAGATTTTATAACCCAAAGTAGAGAAATAAAAAATTATTGATTTGAAGGTAAATTTGGAATGAATTTTTATTTATTTTTGAGATTTAAGGTTCTTGCATTTCAGGTAAACTGATTTTGACAAAGTTTTTCCAGTTTTTTATTTTTTTTATTTTTAACTGCATTTCAAATGTGGATTTTGGGATCTTTCTCCCAAAGTTGGAAAAGTAGTAAATTCTTAATTTGTAGCTTAATTCTTGATTATTTTAAATGAGTTTTTTAATGATGAGCTCCTCTTGACTTGTAGAACTTTATTTTAACTAAAAATATGATTTTAACCTTTCGATTTCTCAAGTGAATTTTAAATTATTTTACCCCCAGTTTTTAATCTTGTCAATATGGGTATCATTGATCTCTTTTTGATAAACTTTATCCATTCTTGATAGTTGGAGACTGTTTTGGTGATCATGTGGTTGAGGAAGTACTCCAATAGACTTGTTCGAGCGGAGATTCAACTTTCGAGGTAGGTTTGGCTATCCCTCTTTTAGACTGAGATGAGTAAGTGATCTTTCTTAAGGAGTCAACTGTGAAATGAATTTTAGTTTGTGTTTTAGAGGTTGTTAATGTCACAACATTCTTGTTTAGTCTGTGTGATGCATATTTGTGTTGTTTAGCCTATCTGGAGGCTCATGTGAAACTGATAATTGTTGCTGAAAATTTGTGATATGTGAGTACGTAATTGCCCAAGCAAGGGGCTATGTGACTTTTCTTTATATTTGACATTGAGATGCATGAGTTAGGGGCTTGAGTTGATTTTTGAAACATCTTAAAATGAAAGAAATGTTTTTTTTTAAGTGGTAAAGGTTGATTTTAAATAGATTCCTCCACTATCCCTATCATTTGAAGCGTGTTTCATTACTTGTTGGGTTTGGAAACTTTATGTTATTCAAAATCTTTAATGAATTGATTATTTCTTTATGTTGTATGTGTTATGATGCATTCATCCTCATTCACCATTTCATTGTTCATGGGAATATGAGAAAGTGGAGAAATTCTATATTTGAGAAAGAAAATGTGACACCTTACTTAAAATTTTGACCACGAGCTAGGTGACAAGTTGTTGAGATTTGAGATTATGAGATTGGTATATGGACTGCGAGTCCCCAATGGGTCCTTGTCTGGAAGCTAAAGCTCGACAAGGTGTATATGACATGTTATGCGACGACCTTTGTTCCACCACATCATTCGACCATCATTTCAGCATCTCATTGCATAGCATTGGCCAACTTGTTAGGTTGTGTAACTTGATTATATGTTGATATTAGTATTATCTATACTCTTGTGTGCTTACTTTATTCGCGCCGTTATTATATAAATTAGCGGTACCAATGCCGGAGTGAGACTTTTTTGCATGCAAGTCGAAGCTTTTCATAGTTTATTTCTTAAGTCTGATTAGTTGTTTATACTTAGTTAGTCTAACCCAGTGAGCATATGAATTGTACTCACCCCCTACTTTTGTTATCCTTTTGATGTAGATCCTACTTAGAGTGATCTTCATAGTGGTTGATTAGATCTAGCGATTTTTTTTTCTTTCAGAGTTGTGGTGAGATCCTACTTTTTGGATCGCCATTGGTCTCCATCTATCATTTATAGTCTTTAACTTCCTTTTGAAGACTTGAGATGTATTTTAGAATCTACAAATGTATTAAATGCTCTTTATTCTTATGCTACCAAATTTTGAGAACTTCCTTATTGTTTTCTTTCAGTTTACACACCATTTTGGGATTCTCGGGGGTGTGTGCCATCATGACCTCAGGTTTGGGATCATGACATAACTTTTAATTTTTTCAACTATATGGTATTCAAATTCTTAACGTGAAAAATCTCTTATTTTCTCAAAGTTACAGAGAATAATGTCTCTTATTCCAAAAAAAAAAACAAAACAACCAAAACACGAATAACTTGGGTGTATATCCTTAATATTAGAATATCTAAAAGAAAATATTACTACCTATGCATTGATTAACTTGTTTATTAAGAAAACACGAATTATAACCTCAAATTTGAAGGAACCAACCTATTCATCTTATTTAGATAACATGACACCCACGACCTCCAAAATCCGCTAAAGTTAGATAAGATTTTCTGTTACATCGTTTAAATTTCACAATCAATAACTGAATATTCAATTCTATAAACCAAGTCTTTTTTTTTCCTTCTTTGATTGTGAAGCATTTCCTTTCCTAAGGATGGGCCAATGTTTTGATATAGACGCAAAACCAACAATAAGACCTTAGGTCATGTTCAATTGTCATGATAAAAAGGATTGAACATTATTGTTAGTTCGAATGTTGAAAAGTCGTTTCATTTTTTTACTTTTAGGATTCAAACAATTTATGTCTTCATCATATTGTTGTGTTTTTTTAAGTTAACAACTTGTTGCCCCAAATAAGAAAGTCAGAAGTTATTTCTGATTAAAAGATTGAAAAAGAGTAAAAATGTATAATGTCACAATTGAGATTAAAACCTGTGACATATATTAAAGTAAAAACTTTCCATATATTAAAGAGATTTGACATATAATAGATGTACTAAAAGATATGTTTTATTTTTCTATTTGCACGCATCATGAGCTTAGTTATACGTTTCAACAATCTTATTTACTTTGTGACTTCGTAAATGCATGGAATCAATTAATGGAAGATATATTAAACAGAAATATCGAGACATTTTAGATGAAGGTTAATAAGAAAATTATTCTACTTACTAATTTCAAAAAGGAAACTAGCCCTCATTGATTTGTGTGTATATGCAGAAATCTTTCTCATTATTATAGTGAATCTTTTTTTAAAAAAGACTTTATATCAAATAAAACATGTACTTCATCTTTTTTGTGCTAAAACTTTAGCTCAAAAATAGAAAAGTATTGTATTAGATATATGAGAGCGAGACGAAGAAAACTTGGAGGGAGAATACATATCTTTTAAATTACTACCATTTATATATTAGATATATGAGAGATGTATATACAAGTAAACAACATTTTAAAAAACATATCTAGTCTAGTTAAGAAGTTTCACATGAAACTCTTACGGAGAATATTTGATAACGAAAATTATAGGCAATTTTGAGAGTTTGAGGGGTATCAAAAATATTGTCCTCAAAGATATTTCATCCAAGATTCAACAAGTTGTTCTAATATAAAGCTAGGAACACAAAAAGGGACAAATTAATATTCTTCAACAAAAAAAAAAAAAACTGCATAATTATATGGGAGAAAGAATTTGTCTCCTCCAAAGGCAAATGATTTAGAATATATATAGGTGAATGAAAGATCATTTCATCAGAATGGTTCAAGAAACTCCAACTTATGCTCCAACCTTAAAGAATGAAATAAATTGCAATAAAGTGTTATGCTAAGGGTTAATGGAAATTCAATGATCATGTCATTTTACCAAAATCTAAAGGTAGAAATTGTATAAGAATTATGGCTAATCAAGTCTAGACTTTTTTTTGTTCTCCACGCAATGTCTGGAGAATCGATTAAATTCGGATCGGGCACTACAGGGCTAGCTCATTTAACGAGGTGGCACTCCCAACAAGATTTCGAACTCGAAACCTCTAATTAAGGGTAAAATAGTCCCACTAGCACCACAACCCGGGTTGTTCAAGTCTAGACATTCAACCACAGTAATATATTGTTTTGGGTACTTTTTTTGAGATCTCAAAAATATTTTTCCTTACATAGTACACTTGCACACATATACATATACATACTACAATGAGTCGAAACGGTAAAAACTTACCACACCTGGTGTATACACCAAATTAATGTAATTTCTATAATTACATGATTTAATAAAGTAAAACACATGTAAATTCATTACTGTTAAGTAAAATGAACTATAAATACATATGGCATATGCGTGTATTGGGTTGGTGTATACACCAGTTGCGGGTAAGTTTTACCAAGTTGGAACCTCGGCATTGCAGATATATATGGATAGAATTAACATCATGCTAAAAAAGAAAAAGAAAAGATTCATGGTAAGTCAAAGATATATATTGCTACCTAGTTCAGAAGACCTACAATAATACTTATCAATTATGTTTTGGAGTTTTAGGAAGATCAACCTTTTCGAGTTTTATAAATAAACTCAAAGAATTTGAAGAAATTATGAACTTTTGTCTACCTAGAATTTGAGAAAGTTGTTGATCAAGTAAATCAAGGTATAGACTGCTTATAGAGTAAAACACTAATAATTTGGAAGGTATTGGCTGCTGAAACACTACATATATGCCTAGGTTGCACTCTATCATCATATTAATATGAAACTTAAAACTTTTATATGTCAAAACATAGCTAGTTGAACAGTTATCTCCTACTTCCCTTCCCACATTCACCAAACGAAAATCAAGAATAAGAACATAAAATCAACAGCTTAATCAATCAACTACGCGTCAATTACTTCTCCCCTGTTTGAATTTGTTTATCTATTTTTGACTGGACACGAAGTTTAAGAAAGTAAAAAGTCTTTTGAATCTTGTAAAGATATTTAGAATGTACAAAACTGCTTTTTAGTCTAGTGGTCTTAAACATACAATGTAAAAAGTTAGAATTAAAAAGTTATCAAAAAAGAAAAGAAAGAGATTCTTCTTGAAAACTGACTAAAAAGAAAATTAAGACAAACAAATTGAAACATCAGTAATTACTTTGAAGTCATCTATAATGAGTCAGTTCCTCAGATTTCATAGGTGAAAACATCATGTGATATGAGTCTCTATTGAGAAGACTGAGATGAATTTGAATTGTTGTAGTGAAAGAGTATGTAAACATTTAGATCTACCTAAATTACTCTTACTTACATGATTTTGAATTACCTATAACTTCATCATACTCACAAAATCTCAAAAATCAGAATCAATAGTACTATTGTACAATGAAAGGATCCAAAATTAAGCAACATTATTTATTAGCATCCATAGACATACAAACAATAATAAAGAGGATGTAAATGATCATTATTCTTAGCTCAAAAGTCTTCCACATATGGAAACAAGAGATCGATCGAGAGGCAATTAGCTTACATCAACAATACATAGATAGAAAAAGTGTACTAGAGCGTCCAAGCTGGATTTTTATCGATCGGGCCGGACAACCATGGAGGACATATGTGAGTAGTGACGACTAGACATTGAATTGGACCTTGGCAAAACAAACATACCTGAAAATCGAACAACTGAATTAAGAATCCATAATATGTCTCCCAAAACATATGCTAATTCCTCATATATGCTTATGCTTTTCCTTAACATAACATGCATCACTATACTCATTGCATCTCCAAATCTAATCATCTTTACAAGTTTCGCTTTCTTCTTCTTCTTCTTCTTCTTCTCTTGTTCTTTCTTTTGGATCTTTGGATGAATTAAAGTAGACGTATGTGATATAGCTTCTATAGTCTAGTATCAATAATGTGACATTAAATACCCTTTCTAGTTAACTTGTACTAAAGGGCATGGTGGACTTACTTAAATACCCTTTTTTAGTTAACTTGTAAAAGCTTCTCAATATTACTTGTGAAAATCATGTAGTAGTTGAAGCAAAATGATACAAATGGGGTTTTGATTTGTGGTTATCATCCTTGTGCTGATGAATTAATTTCAAACAGAAATGGGGTTTTGAGTTATTTATTACCGTGTGTAAATCCAAATAGGGTGTGTTTGGTTTGAAGAAAAATGTTTTAAATGAATGTTTGTTGGTAAAATAAGTGAATTTTTTATTTACTTTCTTCTGTTCGGTAAGTAAAAATAAATATTATCTTAATTTTATTTTTTATATAATCTAAACATATATTATATAAGGAGGTGGGCGGTGGCCGTACAAATGGAGATGAGGGCTACGGGATGGGGATATAAAGTTGTTGAAGGATGATGAGGACACAGTAAATATAAAATGCTATTTGTCAAACTTACTTTCCTTGTTTTATTACAAAGTCACTTTTCTCATTTATAAATAATTTATTTTCCTACTGACAATATTATTCAATTTTTTTTTTAATCAATCAAACATGAAAAAATTGGATTCGATCGCAATGAACACACCCATATATTCACTTGATTGAGCTGTTTGTTGTGATTTATTTTTCTTCTTCCTTTCTTTCTAATGTGGGAAATGTAGGGCCAATGTCACAAAAATCAAAAGATGTCTGACAGGTAGAAAAAAATTAAGCAATGAGCACATAATGAACTCATTCTAGACTCAACTATCACAACTTAGAGCGTCCGTACAAATAAAACTATATAATTCGACTGAAATATGTCGTCATAAGCATGTCCCCATGTTACAAGGATCTAATGTAGATACAATTCTGTTGGATCTAACATGACTTTATTTCAATATTTGTTTATGTGGAAGACACTATTTAGTTTATTATTATACAACTATACTAATTGAAGAGTGAATAGCTTGTTGAATTTTGGTTTTTAATTGACCTACATGAATTTATTACTCCTATATTTGTAGGGTTAGTACTTATGCTTCGTTTGAACATCATTTGAAATTATAATTTGAAATCACATAGATTTGAAGCTGAAGTTTGTTTAGATATGCAATTTATTTGTATGTTTTTTTTTTCATAAACATGAAAACTTCACAAGTTGTGAAAACTATAAAAAAAAATCCTTTATTCTTATACAATCTTAACAACTAAACAAAGGTTTCATAACAAAGTAAAATATACTACGATAATTTCTTTCTAAAAGATGCAACATTTATTGATCGAACTTTAGTTCAATAAAAACAAAAATAGAACATGAACTATAGTATCAGAACTTTTTAATATAAAATATTTTAATTTTTTTAAAAAAATAATATTGTTTTTTGATAGTAATACTTTAATCTTAAGCTTTTAACTATTATTAATAGTTTCTTTAATTTTTGTCATGTTGATATTTTATCCATGTAGAATGTCATGTGACAAAGGTTTTGCAAATAAAACACAGAGTACACCACTGAGGTGTGTTTCTCAAACTAATAAGTGATAGTTTAGATATGAAACTCACACTCTCAATAGTTTAGGTATGAAACTCAAAAATGGGATAGTTTAGATGTGTTTTTGACCCTTCTCTCTATTATAAATAAATAAAATGAAATAACATTTGGAATTTTCAATCCTTCTTTTTGAGGAATTTGGAATTTGAAATTTAGAATCATGATTTGAAGTTAAAGTTGAAATTCGTGCAGATTTGATAGACAAATGCTAATGTAAAATAATGCTCCCAATCCCGTGGCTTAACACTTTAGGGGTTGTTTGATGTGAGAGATTAAAATAAATAGTGATGGGATAAATTTTTTTAACTTGTTTGGTTGTTATGTTTGGGATAACTTATCCCATCATTTATATCATAGAGATGGGATAAGTTATCCCATATACATGGTGGGATAAGTTATCCCAAGATAGCTAACACCAAGATAACTTATCCTAAGATAACTTGTTCCCAACCAAACGACCCTTAGTAATTAGCTTGTCAACTTCATTCTTTGTGAGTCACTTATCCTAAACTCATCCAAAGCCCCATAAATAACTCACCAAAATCTTTCCTCCAGTACTGTCCCTTCAACCCCACCCCTACCCCCACCTCCAAATAAGAACTACACCAAACTTGTTGCCCCTAAAACCCTCAATGACCTTATGTGTCAGACTCCAAATAACATTTCTCTTATTTCCATAAAGAATGTGAAAATATGTGAATGGAATTTCCGTGGTGAAATAGACTAAAAGTGAAGTATCATATATGAATACAATAGAAATCTTACAATATGCACTAATTGATAAATTCTCTTATGGATGGACAGATTTCAAAATGTAAGAAAAAAAAAAATCTAAAAATAGTGTGGGATTCAAGGAAAATGTCGCATTAGTTTTGTCACGATCCAAAAATGAACGTGATGATACTTGTCTATTTCCACCAAGACAAGTCAACCTCAAATCCAACAAATTGAAAGAAATGTGGAAAGTAAAGCAAGAATAATAAAAGAGCAGAAAACTTATTCATTCTAACATAACCCCAAAACTTGGTTGTCACATGTACAAGTCACTTTACATAAAGTGCGGAATTTAAAGGTAATTACAAGTCTTAATGTCTTTGTTTCTCAAATAGAATAAAGCATAAAATAAGAAACAAGAGGGCTCGGCGGGATGACAAACAACTACCTCTAAAAGTCCTTTGACAAGCCTCGGAAATAAGAGAAGGAGAAGAGCAATCACAGGGTACCGGGCTCGAAACCTACACAAGTGTAGAAGCAAGAAGTGAGTACCAACCAATACGGTACTCAAAAAGTAACCAAATAAACAAGGCAAAACTATATAGGAAAGGAGTATTTCTTTCATCCAACCGAACCTCCTAAACTACAACTTGCATAGAAATCAGTCCAACCTAACAGTTTTACAATATACAATTCATAAGGCTTAACCATCATAGTTCAATAGTCATAGTTCAATAATTATCAAGTATCAAATATGATAATCACAAGTGTCAAGTTCAACAAGAACATTATTCTTTTTTTTTTAACCGTGGTTTCCGGGCGTCGCTTTGCGAACCCGACTAGCTGTACCCACCGGGTCCCGCTGTTTCAAGGCGGGTCCACCATGGTTAGTTCCACGGGGCCCTGGAGACGCGGCCGGTTTGTAATGCCTCCAGTGGCCCTGCTGGGGCTCGAACCGGCGACCTGAAGGACTTTGTCCCAGGCCTTTACCAGCTGAGCTACCCCTCAGGGTTTCAAGAACATTATTCAAGTACAATGAACACAAAATTGCAAGATTTGTCATGCACATTACCGATCGGAACTCATGGGAACCGCCCATAGTTTATGTACTCACTGGTAATGACCTCTGCATCAATAGAAATTTACGTAAATAAACTCGGCATCAACAACACTTGTTGGAAATGACCTCGGCATAACTAGCACTTGCCGAAAATGACATCGACATCAATAATACTTATCGGAAATGACCTCAGCATCTATAGCCATCACATGTCTCATCACAGTTCTTAGAAATCAATGCAAATAAGCAATTTCACACCACAAGGAATAGAAAATAACTCAAGCAAATCAAATCCACAATAATGCCATCAAAATATTTCATCAATCAACACATTAGGGTTCACATCAAGGCAAATTCACAAGTATTATGATCAACACGTTACCTTTTTATTAATCTCTTTTTTATTAATTAATATCAATTAAGTGAAATAATTGAACCCATTACCTCATTCTCATTATTCCCCAACACATACAAATGAAAGAAAATACAAGATTCAACTAATTTTACAAGGTTTAGGAATCATTACCCAAATAATTCTTCTCAAAAATCTTGTTCAAATTACCTCCCCAAAGCTCTCAAAACTCAAAAATGAGGAAATGGGGGGGTGAAAATCCCAATTTTGAAAAACATTCTGTCAAGGGTCCCTACAAACACGGACCCTTGTTCGCAAATAATCCAAAGTACATATACCCTAGACGTAACATAATGTATAGAACCCCGAAATGCCCTACAAAAGCCACTTAGTATACATCATACAAGATAATAGAAATAAATATTTCAAAGAAACAAGCTGTAACGTCTCGTACCAAGAAACGACTATAAAGAGTTTAAAATATGCAAATTGAGGCAGTGTAGAATTGGCCTAGACCCACATCTCCAACTGATATTAGGAGTTTCTTGGGCTTGGCTGGCTATTATAGGAGATTTGTTGAGGGTTTCTAGTCCATTTCGTCTCCTTTGACGAAGTTGACTCAGAAAACAGTGAAGTTTCAATGGTCTGAAGCTTGTGAGAAAAGTTTTCAGGAATTGAAGAAAAGGTTGACTAGTGCCCCAGTTTTGACCTTACCAGAGGGTACTCAAGGTTTTGTGGTGTACTGTGATGCATCCAGAGTTGGTTTGGGTTGTGTGTTAATGCAGAATGACAAGGTGATAGCCTATGCCTCCAGACAGTTGAAGGTTCATGAGAAGAATTATCCAACCCATGACTTAGAGTTGGCTGCGGTAGTTTTTGCCTTGAAGATTTGGCGACACTACTTGTATGGTGTTCATGTTGATATATTCAATGATCACAAGAGTTTGCAATAGGTGTTCACTCAGAAAGAGCTCAATCTCAGACAAAGGAGGTGGTTGGAATTACTCAAGGATTATGACATGAGTATTCTTTACCACTCAGGTAAGGCTAATGTGGTTGTTGATGCTTTAAGCAAGTTATCTATGGGTAGTACCACCCATGTTGAGGAAGAAAAGAGGGAGTTAGCCAAATATGTGCACAGACTTGCACGCCTGGGATTCAGACTTATGGATTCCACAGAAGGAGGAATAGTGGTGATGAACGGGGCAGAATCATCACTAGTGTACGAAGTGAAGGAAAGCAAGACCAAGACCCCATTTTGTTTGACTTGAATGCAAATGTTGAAAAGTAAAGAGTATTAGTTTTTGAACAAGGGGGAGATGGTGTGTTGAAATACTAAGGTAGATTGTGTGTACCAATGGTGGATAAACTCCAAGGGAGAATCATGGAGGAAACTCATAGCTCTAGATATTCCATCCATCCGGGTTCCACCAAAATGTACCATGATTTGAGAGAGGTATATTGGTGGAATGGTATGAATAAGGACATTGCTGAATTTGTTGCTAAGTGTCCAAATTGCCAACAAGTGAAAGTAGAGCATAAAAAACCTGGTGGTTTGGCTCAAAATATAGAACTTCCAGAATGGAAGTGGGAGATGATTAATATGGACTTCATCACAGGGTTACCAAGGTCTCGCAGGCAACATGATTCTATTTGGGTGATTGTTGACAAAATGACAAAATCAGCCCACTTTTTGCCAGTGAAGTTTACCAACTAAGCAGAAGATTAAGCTAAGTTGTATATTTAGGAGGTGGTAAGACTTCATGGCGTTCTAGTCTCCATTATCTCAGATAGAGGTGCACAATTTACTGCACAATTCTGGAAATATTTTCAGAAAGGTTTGGGCTCAAAGGTGAACTTGAGTACTGCCTTTCATCCTCAGACAGATGGACAAGTAGAGCGTACTATTAGACATTAGAAGATATGTTGAGGGCTTGTGTGACCGATTTCAAAGGTAATTGGGATGATCACCTACCTCTCATTGAATTCTCTTACAACAGTTATCATTCTAGCATTCAGATGGCTCCATATGAAGCTCTTTATGGGAGAAGATGCAGATCTCCTATTGGATGGTTTGAAGTTGGGGAAGCAGGGTTGATAGGACCAGATTTAGTTCACCAAGCCATGGAGAAGGTGAAGGTGATTCAGGAGAGGTTGAAAACGGCGCAGAGTCGTCAAAAATCCTACAGATGTTAGGAGAAGGCCACTAGAGTTCGAAGTAGATGATTGGGTGTATTTGAAGGTTTCACCTATGAAGGGTGTGATGAGGTTTGGTAAGAAAGCGAAACTTAGTCCCCTGTATATTGGACCGTATCGCATAGTCAAGAGGATTGACAATGTAGCTTAGCTACCACAAGAATTAGCAGCGGTTCATCCGGTATTTCACATCTTTATGTTGAAGAAGTGCATGAGAGATCCTTCATTGATAGTGCAAACTAAAAATGGTGAGATTAAGGATAATTTATCTTACGAGGAGATTCCAGTTCATATTTTAGATCGCCAAGTTCGCAAGTTGAGAACAAAAGAAGTTGCATCAGTCAAAGTCCTTTGGAGGAACCAAATTGTTGAAGAAGCTACTTGGGAAGCTGAAGAGGATATGAAGAAGAGATATCCACATCTCTTTGAATCCGGAGAAAATTCAGATCAAGGTACTAATCCTCTTCTTAGTACTAGCTAAATTATGAGTATGCATGTTATTACTTGCTTTTGCTTGTTGAGTGTTGAACTTGATGTTGTTGCACTTAGGTTAGTGAAATAGAGCTCATTTGAGGACGAATATTCCCAAGGGGGAGATATTGTAACGTCTCGCACCTAGAGACGACTATAAAGAGGTTAAAATAAGAAAATATTGATTTTTGGAAAGAATAAGGAAATCTGGAAATTTTGTCTAAGTTAAGAAAGTGAGTTTTGGCCATTTTCAAACGGCCATAAATCCTAGCTCAGGAAGAGTTAGGAGCAGCTCTTGATATGTTTGGAAATCCCTTGGAGAGATCTTTCCAACACCGCCAATATTGCACAATTTTGACATCGTATGAGTGAGATATGACTTTCGGAAGTTGGGCTGTTGGATTGAGAAAAGGCTCAATCCGGATTTAGGGAAGGACAAAGTAGTCTTTACTCTAATTAATTTCCTAATTCGTTTTTAGGGATTTATTGGGGGTAAAAGCTTATTTTGGTCAGATTAGAAAATTATATTCACGCTTAGGGCTTGGAGAAAAGAGCAAGGAAGAAAGAAAGGGAGAATTAGCCAAGATCATTCAAGATTGCGAGTGGAATTCGTCGGGGGTGATCCCTATTAAGGTATGTGAGATTTCTTTCGTATTGGGTTAGTTCACCCACACACTAACTTGTTTCAATTCAGCGAAATTGGAGTTGTTTGAATGTTAAGAAAGTGAAGTTCTTGAAGAACATTGTTGAATTCTTGTGGATTGATTGTTGAATGCCTAGTGTTGAATTGATTCATGTTTTCGGGTTGTTTTGCGAGTTAGATTGGTTGTATATTGAGGGTACAATTGATCCTAGGGATTTGGGGAAAGTATCATGGAAGTCTAGATTTATTTTACTTTATTTGATATTCTTTACAAAGAACAAATATTTTCTTTTAATGTTTATACAAACTTTTAGGCACTTTAAAAATATTTGTTTTATAAAGAATGTGGTTGCGCATCTTTTTGAGACATTAAAAGAAATTCAAGGATGTGATGACACACCTTGGTCAAATTATTTTCAATAGTTAACTTTCATTGAATTTATACTAAAATTCGTAGACAGAAAATATTAGGTGATGCACTCGAGAGAAGAAATCAATTATGCTTCTAAGCTATTGTATGTCAAAAATCGATAATGCAGTTGTGCATCCGATTTAAGACTAATTAAATTCAACAATAAAAAAAAAGAGCAAATCATGGCCTGCAACATAATTTATCCAGAAAAATAATAATTTAATTCAGCTATAAGTCAATAAAAGTGACCGTGCTACAACCACGAGACTCGAGGGATGCCTAATACCTTCCCCTCGGTCAACATAATTCCTTATCCGAATTTCTAGTTCGCAGACCAAAATAGAGAGTCATTTTCTTTTGATTAGCGATTTTAAAAAGGTGACTAACTCAAATATGGGTACGGCGGCGGCAAAGATAAGGGACTTCACTAGGATAAATCTTCCAGTATTTCATGGGTCTAAGATTGATGAGGATCCCCAAGAGTTCATTGATGAAATGTATAAGATAATAAGTATAATGGGAATGACTATGATTGAAAAGGTGAGTTGGTCGCTTATCAAATCAAGGGTATTGATTAAGTATGGTTTGAAAAATTGAAGAGTGAGAGAGCTATTGATGCGGCTCCTCTTGATTGGGAGGAATTTAAGGGAGATTTTCTTGATCGTTTCTTTCCTTTTGAAATGAGAGAAGCTAAAGTAATTGATTCATTAAAGTCTGACAATGAAATATGAGTGTGAAGGATTATGCATTGAAGTTCACTCGATTTCCTAAGTATGCTCCAACTATGGTTGCCGACTCTAGGGCAAGGATAAGTAAGTTTGTGTTGGGAGTGTCCGACTTGGTTGACAAATCATGTCGCACTACAATATTAATCAAGGAGATGGATATCTCTTGTTTGATGATACATGCCCAAAAATTAAGGAGGAAAAACTCAAGAAAAGGGTAAGAGAGACCAAGAGGGAAAAGACCAGTGATGGTGACTTTTCTCATTCTAGGTCTGGTGGACATGGGCATCCCCAATTTTGGCAAAAGTTTTTCGGTAAAGGTTCCTCTAACGCTCCCACTCCTAAGTTAAAAAAAGATAGGATGTCTAAACCTAAGCCTCAAGGAGGTGGTTAATATGTCGTGAACTCATAGCACATTTTGACGCTCAAAACTAAGGTTTAGTGTGAGAAATCGAGTATGGTTATGTGGACATGATGCTTTCTTTGATGTTGAAGAGGTAAAACACTTGGATGTAAAAGATAGAAAAAAAGGAAGGAAAGTGAATTGAAGCCAACACAGCGGAGCCCAGATGGGTCATGGTCATGTTGACGAGCCGTCTTAGGGATCGTGAAAGGGAGGCAGTGAAGCCCTCTAACTGCCCAGGTGAAGCATAAAGACCACGGAGCCCCAGACGGGCCGTGGTCCAATTGACGAGGAGTCTGAGGACCCGTGGAAGAGAGGCAGTGATAGCTGTGGAGGATTAAGTTCAGACTGAAGGCCACAGAACCCCAAATGGATTGTGATTGAGATGACGAGCTGTGCAACTACTCGTGGACTAGAGGCAAGAAATCCAGTGGTCACCTAAATGAAGGTACAACACCACGGAGCACTAGACGGGCCGTGGTGCTTAAGATGGACCATCTAGTTGCTCGTGAGGACTATCAATGAAGGAAGTCCCACACTGTCTAAGTGTGGACCACGAAGGGCTTGACGAGAAGTCTGGCCTTATACAAGCCGCCAACATGCCTGTGAAGCCTCGCGACAGTGCAGTCCTACTTCAAGCAGGGCTTGTTTTTACCAACTATTTTAATTACTTAGGGTTTATTTTTGAAAGGAAATCTTTTTTATCATTCGAATATTGAGACATTGAGAGCAAGGAGAAACGATTGTTTCCAATTTCAAACAATTTGATTTGTCGATTACTTTGGATTAAAATTTCGTGGTCATGATTTAGTGTTGATAATCAAGATTCTTTGGTTTTCTATTATTGTAAGTTGTGGTCGTCTTATCTTCATGTTTCTACTTGATAGGTAGTGCCCGTGTCAGTATGGGCCCAATAGTAGTAATTGATTTTGTCTATACATATTCAGGTGTAGTAGCTATATACATGAAATGAATGTAAAGGAGCAAAGAAGGAATACAAAGAAAACCAGTGTGTATAGTAGTAGATGTATGAATAAGTGGATCCAACGACTGAAAAATTAAACTATAATAAAAGAACTTTGTAATACCTTGGAAACTAGTAGGCTAAACTAGAGCTTGTCGTGGGGGGTTAGAGTCATGAATTTAGCTTCTATGAAGGGTTTAGGGGTTTAACGTCAAGGTACCACTCCCCAAGGACCAACCAAGCGTCCTTGAGGAGGACCCTAGAACAACCCTCAAACTTGCCCAAAACAGTGGACCTACGGAGGGACCTACACCCCGTAGGGTGGTCCATGCTCCGTGGGTGAAAGCCTCGTAGGTCAAGGCCAAGTCAAGGCTGCAGACCCCAACCCACGCCCCACCAGTATGGGTTGCGGGTCAGTCCATGCCCCGTAGGTGGGGGTCGTGGATGGGGCATGTAAACTGTCTTAAGTCGATTAAGGTTAGGGGTAGTTTAGGTAATTCCTATTTTAGTTAGAATTAAGTGAGGTCATTTTGTATAGTTTTAATAAACCTATATAAGCCCTTTTAAGTCATTAACCAACCCATTCACTTCATAAAATCCCAAAACCCAAATCAATAACCAACTTTCCCCAAATATTCTTTGTCTAGAACTCCATGGAAGAAGAAAAAGGAAGGCGAAGCTAGGGTTGAAGAATCAAGCTTTTCTTTTCAAATTCGTGGGAATTCTTCAATAAGGTATGGTAGATCTTCATCCATGGGTAGCTTTCACCCATGGAGCCCCTTCAAAACCCCAATTTTAAAGCTAGAAAACCCAAAAGCTAGGGTTTGACTTCAATCTCATGGATTCCTTTCAAATTCATTTTTTAATGATTGAATTATGTGTGTTTATGGATATATTGATGATTTTATGTGATTTTAAGTTGAATTCCTCAAGAATTCCCCTATTTTCCCAATTTGGATCTTAAAGTGTGGGTATTGATTGATGCAAGAAGAATATGATAGAATTATGCTTGTAGTAATTGATCTATTTGAATTATGTTATCATCCATGTCTAATGTAGTAATTCTAGATGAGTTAATGGATTATGATCTATGGTCCTTGAAGGGCAATGTATGAGAATTATGCATGATTATGAAGTTTATGTATGTGCTTTAAGAACACTTTGAGAATAAAGTGATTATGACTATGATGTAATTATTGTAACATCCGGAAATGTGAAATAATTGAAGAGGCTTAGAATTGGAAATTTTCATTTTTGGAAAGAATTTTTAAAATCTGGAAATTTGGCTAAGTATGGGAAAAAGTGAGTTTTTGGCTAACTTTGAGCAGTCATAACTCCTAGCTCAGGATGATTTAGGTTTAGTTCTAGTTATTTTTGCAAAGCTCGTAGAATGATCTTTTCAACGCCGCCAAGTTTACTCGATTCCGAGTTCGTATGAGGGAGTTATGCCCTTTGGAAGTTGGGCAGTTGGCAGGGAAATCCGTCCGGAAATTGTAAGGGTATTTTGGTCTTTTCCCTAACCAATTCTTTTGGTTATATAAATGTGTTAGACTGATTTTTTGATCAGTTTTTACCATTTTAAAGTGAGGGTTTTGAGTGAAGAAGAGAAGAAGAAGAGAAGAAGAGTAGAAGAAGAGGAGAAAGAGGAGATCAAGCAAGTTTCCGTCGTGGATATCGTCGGGGGTGATCCCTAGTAAGGTATGTGAGTTCATAGTGTTGGTTGGTTCTTTCCCCCACACGCCAAACTCATTTTTTATTATTGAGAAAAGATTGATTAGGTTTGTTGAAGTTGTTGGTTGTGATTGTGTTGAAGTTCTTGTTGATTTTGGGCATGTTTCCGGTTGTGTTGTGAGTTGAAATCTATTGTATGTGGAGGGGTTTATGATTCTAAGTGTTTGGGGCTGGATCCATTGAAGTTAAGGAGGTTTAGAGTTGGAAAAATGAAGAAGAAGAGTCAGATTTTTGGGGGAAAAGGCTGGGGCGTCACGCCAGCCAGCGCGCCCCTACAGGGGTTCTGATGTTTTACCCCTGGCGTGGCACGTCTCTCAGAGCGCCAACAGGTCCCTTCTGAGCTTCAAGGGCTGGCTCTCCGCGCCTCTCAGAGCGCCAAGTCTTCCCATTCCTTCCCCACTTTCTCATGCATGTTCCTAGGTATTATACCTATGTTTCATAATTGTTTCCGACACTCCAAAGTACGTCTAAACATCAAGAATCCCTCCATATCATGTGATCAAACACCTTGAATTCATAATTCCAATTCAAGGAAAGTTAGTTTCCAAATCAAGTGAAGTTAGAAGTCAAGTGAAGTTAGAGCCAAGCTTAGAAGTTAAGAAGTAAGTCAAAGCAAGTCTTTAAGGTTTTCCAAGAGTCTTCATTGAACGTTTTAACTTCTTTTTAAGGCTCAAGTTCCAAGTTAAGTATAGCGTTCCAAGTTAAGTATAGAGTTCCAAGTTAAGTATAGAGCTTCAAGTCGAGTAAAGAGTATCGAGTTTCGAGTTAAGTCAAGAGTCAAGAGTTGAGTTCATTTCTCAAAAGTAATTAGGGAACTAAGTATTTCCCAAAGAAGTTTATAAGTGTTTTCACATTTAAGTTGAGAGGAAACTGAGATTTCCAAAAGAGTTTTGAGAAGTTTGAGTACTATCTCTTTTTGAGAAAAGATGAGTTTTTGCGAAAGAGTTTCTAAAACATGATTAGTATGACAAATCGAGTATGTCATCAATGTTTAAACAGTATGGTCTCTAGATATACCATCAATGTTTAAGCAGTATGAATATCCCGAGTCATCAATGGTTTTTAGATGTTCTTTTTAGAAAGAGTTTTCAAGAGCCTTTGGGGCTAAGTTTTGAGTAATTATCTCAACTAAAGAAAGATGTGTTTAAAACACTTATGAGCTAAAGTATTTTTGGGAGTAGTCTTGAGTACCGAATTGGGGGAGCGTTCAAAGAACTCACAACCCCCATAGAACCATGTAGCCAAACATAGGATTTCCCAGGTCATACTTTTTAGATGACCACGAAAGTTAAGCGAGCGGATCCACTAAGCAAAAGTAAGGTCCTATATCACGGCAAGGTATAGGATGGTCCTTGGGCAACGTGAGGTAAAACGTTGTATCACCACTTAATTTCATAGTGGTAGTTATCGGTTAGAGAAACTCCCACAGCAGTAGAAAGAGCTTGGTTCCTTGAGAAGTTCTACTTAGTGTGGATGGGGGTATGGGACTTCATTCATGCATTGCACAAGTAGACTTCGAAAGGAAGCATGGTATTTTCATGATATTATAAATATGATTTTTACGTCATGTTTTAATAGTTTTACAAGCTTTATATATTGCATGTGTCATATTGCTTTATATTGAGTTTAGTTATTCATGAGTTGAACAGAGCCAAGGTAAGTTCTCTTTTGTATCCCTTTCAAGCTTAAGTTGTTGCTTAGCGGTCCAGCTCACATACTCGTACATTCTATGTACTGATGCCAGTTGACCTGCATCTTTTTATGATGCCGACGCAGGTACCCAGGATCAGCATCCCGCACGCCGTTGATCCAGTTGAACACTCCAGAGTCAGTGGTGAGCCTCCTTGCATTCCGGAGGGCTCTGTTATTTTGTGTTCCTAGTTTTGTTTTATTAGGATGTTGCGGGGTCTGTCCCAACATCCATCTCAGTATTTTAGAGGCTTCATAGACAGTCAGTCAGTCAGTTAGTTAGTTTAGTTAGTTTTGAGTCTCTCATCTATGTATATATGTAAATATTCTATTTTGAGACTCGAGTTGCCGTTTTGACCAGATTTGTATCATTTAAGTTGTCTTATGACCTTCCATTGCATTGAGTTATGCTATTGAGTTAAGCTTTCACTGAGTTAAGAAAGCCAGGTCAAGGGTTTGCTTGGGGCCAGCAATGGTTTCTGGGTGTCGATCCCGCCCAGGGTGTAGGCTCGGGGCGTGACAATTATGGTGTGGTTGAAAGGCTATTCTCACACACACATACACTTATGAATGAAGTTTCCATGATTATGATAATGTTGTTGTATTGATTGAAAGGTTATTCTCAATTACATACCTATGAATTATGAGGACATGTTGTGAAAGGTTTTCTCACAATATGATGATTCTTAGGTTGAAAGGCTATTCTCACCTATTGAATCTAGGATCTATATTATGAATGATGCTGGATTGAGTGTTGATACATTCTTCCATAAAAATGAGCTCAAGTAATGATATGATAAGTACTCCGTGGGGGAATAATGCTTAGCACCGAGTGAATATTGATATGAGATGGAATCCCTCACGTGAGTTGAGCTCAAGTTTCTAGAATCAATCTCTTGAGATGGATGCCCATACGTGAGTTGAGGCGGGGTATCTAGTAGAAATCGCCTTATCCCATAACTATGTGTCCTCATAGGTCTTTAGCTAATGGATCAACTTAAGCTAAGTTTATGGTTCTACCTTAGGCAAGTAGGACAATCCTTTTCGGTGTGGGAGACACCGGATTCCATGTTTTAGCTCACATGGTCTATGTATGTTAAGGCTTACCCCCACAATGAATGATTATGAACTATGGCTCCTCAAGAAGCACTACTTAGTGTGGGTGGGAGTATGTGATCTCATTTATGCATTGCACAAGTAGGCTTTGAGAGTGGTTATGGTATGTTTGTCCTTATGTTATGAAGGTTTATGAAATGACGTATGCTTAATGTGGTTTGTTGCTATGAGTTGTTTTCCTTGATATGACTTATTAAAGGTGAATGTTTCCTTGTCTATGAGTATTAACTAAGGACGAAATCAAAGAATGGGGAGTATGGTTATGGTGGCCTAAAAGTGGTACTTAGTATAGATGAGATTATGGGATCTTATATATGCATTGCACAAGTATAACTTAGGGTTACTTATGAGATGGTTCTATTATGCTATGATGATCTATATGTTGAATATGCTATGACTTATGTTTTTACACTAAAGTTCATGATGATTTTCAAACTTGATGAAGTGCATGCTTTTCAACTAAAATGTCCTTTTTAGCATGTTTTCATGATTTTATGCATGGCTATCATACTTAGTGCATATTTTTGTACTAACCCATATTTTCCTACATTTTCTACAAGTGTAGGGTCCGGTTCTCAAGGCGATCTTCTTTTGTTTCAAGCTTGGATCGACGATTCTCCTAGCTTGTGGTGAGTCTTCATGATTCGAGGACGGATGAGTCAATTATAGTTCCTTTCTAGTATTCCATTTTTGAACTATGTTGTAAGGGTTGTGTCCCTATTTTGATTCAAGTATTGTAATAGATGGCCATAATGAGACAAGTCTAGACTTCTGCTTGCTTTAATTAAAGACTTCGATTGTATGGATAAAGTTTTAAAATTTTCCACATCATTTCTTTTATCTTATGTTATGATATGCTAAGGGGCTTGTATGTGACCTTTCGGGGTTGCGTACGCCTTGTCACATCTAGAGGGTACCCTTGAGTCGTGAAAAACTTTATCATAGAACTAATGAAAAATAGATACATATAAAAGTAAAGTTAGGCTATCTGGTGTATTTGCCTAGATTGTATAAAGCTCATTTTCACATGTACTATTTTACAAAATACAGGATGAGTAAACAAAAAGGAAAGAAAACTTGACAGGTCCTTAAGAAGCGATTTGGGTTGACATTGTTTTAGTCACTGAAATTTTACTGGTGACAAAGTTGTTATCTTTGTGGTATTTATCCTTTTCTCCATTACAATATTTTGTTCTTTATACTGAAACACTCTTGCAATTGGATGAGTATGGGTGTATTATACATTCTTCTAATGTTAGACCTTGGAGAGTGGAAATAGATTGAATTAAGTGAAGATGATGAAGTAATACTTAGCTAGTGGACCCATTGGCTTGGACTTAATGGGGGTGGTTAGGCTTAAGCACTATACTACATGAATATCCATCGTGGTCGCACCTTGTACTGTTCTAGCAAAAAGCATTATACTTTATCGCTAATGTTATATAGTAATACATTAATAAAGAAATTTTGAAGAGTTGTACATAATCTTTTACAGCAAGACCTTTTAGCAATGTTATATGCAAGAATCAGGATTTCCTATATTTTTTGTTGTCCTGTCATATAAAAAGGAAGTCTAGTCGAAAATAAGTACTTTAGAAGCTGCAGTTATGTCTGAACATTAAGTTGGAAGATATATGATATGGACATATAAATTTATGTTCCGTTAGAAAATGATTTCTTAGGGGGGACATAATTGAAGAGCAGCACGAAATAGGGGATCAAAGTGCAAATGAGCCAACACATAAAATTCAAAATTCTTGGTGATTTGACATATGCAAATGTAAGAGTTAAAGATTAAGAGTTCATTTACAACCTGCAACCAACACTATAGATCCACCTCAGTAGCATAGTCATTCAAACTTTATATTCACCACTTATTATTGGAGAAAATTATTAAAAATATTACAGAGGGGCATATAATTTCAAGCAAACTTGTCAGCAAGCTAACTCTTCAAATAGAAACAACAAAACAATGTGTGATTCTGATCAAAACTCTACAAATCCAGACTATTACACTTCCCACTAATAAATAATAGAGACACTGATACTTGCAAAAAGTCCTACATTTAAAATCTGAAACTACAATAAACTATGAAGTGTATACAAAAGCATGCAACAAGTCCTTGAAGCTTGGTTTGTCTTAGCATCATCATAATGTAAATGAGTCCTTGTTTTTTGTGATACTTATTCACTGAGTAGCTCTGCTGAGAGAGACTATTAAGAGGTGTTGCAAAAATGCTGACAATTTAAAACATGTTTCAAAGAACATTCTAGGTTATTGATGCAATCATTAATTTACAATTATAATTATTAATAATCTTTTGCATTGAAAAGAAAATAAGTATAATTTTTTTCACGTTAAATAGCGACGGAATATGATTTGTCGCTAATCACAGTTTTTTCTGTAATGACACTATATATAACATTAAAACAAAAAATTAACTAAATACCTTGTGTGACTATTATTCTATATCAATAAAAATATAATAAGATAAAAAAGCAAAACAAATTAAGGAGTTGACCAAATAGATCTCGAAAAAATACCCATGATAATTTTTTTTTGTGTCAAACGGATATCCGAGGCAAAAGTTACGATCGTTTGAAGTTTAACCAAATTAGAGATTGAAACTTGAAAAAGTAGTTGTAAATTGGTGAAACTTCAAACGGTCATAACTTTGGCCTCAGATGTCCTTTTCAGGCATTTTTTTTTGAATTTGGGTATTTTTCGAGATCTATGAGACCAAACAGCCGAAAGGCGATTTGACCGAGCCGATTTATTGATAAACATCTTTTAACCCATTCAATTTTGAATTTCCCCCAATTTTGAAGAAAATTGTAATTTTTTTTTGCTAAGAATCTGATAAAACAAAATTGATTTTTGAGTTCGAAATACCTTGGTAATGGATATGTATGTGAATGTCAATTTTGCATAAGGATTTTCATTTTTCTAAGAAAAAGATCGGATGAAATAAAATTGATTTTGAGTTCGAAATACCTTTTTAGAAAGCGCTTTGGGGATCATTTGAACTTGAAAATACGCCAGTTTGCCCCTCAGGACCAATTGGCTCCATTACTAAGGTCTTAACGGATGTCCATGAAAAATTTCGGCCAAAAATACGTCGAAATTCCGGATCACCAAAAATTCATGGACTATATAGCACACAAAAATCGGCAAAATTGGGGTTTACCTGCTGTGAAGGTCGTTTGAGCTTGAAAATGCGCTAGTTTGCCCCTCGGGATCAAGTTGCTCCATTACTAAGGTATTAACGGACGTCCATGAAATAATTTGGCCAAAAACACACCGGAATCCCGGATAACCAAAAATTCATAGATTATAGCACACAAAAATTGACAAAATGGGGCTTACCTGTTGTGGGGCTCATTTTAACTTGAAAATGCACCACTTTACCCCTGGAACCAACTCGCTCCATTACTAAGGTATTAACGGATGTCCATGAAAAAGTTTGACCAAAAATACGCCGAAATTTCGAATCACCAAAAATCCATGGATTATAGCACATGAAAATTGGAAAAATGAGGGTTTACCTATTGTGGGGCTCGTTTGAACTTGAAAATGCACCAGTTTGCCCCTCGAGACCAACTGACTCTATTTCTACGGTCTTAACGGATGTCCATGAAAAATTTCGGCAAAAAACACGTCGAAATTCAGGATCACAAAAAATCCATGGATATAGCACACGAAAATTGGCAAAATGGGGGTTTACCTGCTGTGGGGCTCGTTTGAACTTGAAAATGCGCCAATTTACCCCCGGGACCAACTGTCTCCATTTCTAAGGTCTTAACGGATGTCCAAGAAAAATTTCGTCCAAAAATACGTTGGAATTCCGGATTACAAAAAATCCATAAACTATGCACACGAAAATAAACAAAATGAGGGTTTACCTACTGTGGAGCTCGTTTAAACTTGACAATGCGCCAGATTGCCTTTCAGGACCAGCTGGCTCCATTACTAAGGTCTTAACGGACGTTCATGAAAAATTCAGGCCAAAACATGCTGGAATTCTGGATCATAAAAAATCCATGGACTATGCACACAAAAATCGGCAAAATGGGAGTTTACCTGCTATGGGGCACGTTTGAACTTGAAAAAGCACTAATTTTCCCCTCAGGACCAATTGGCTCCATTACTAAGGTCTTAAAGAATGTCCATGAAAAGTTTCGGCCAAAAACATGCCAAAATTCTAGACCAAAAATCCATGGACTATATACACATGAAAATGGGTAAAATGGGGTTTTACTTACTGTGGGGTTCGTTTGAACTTGAAAATGCGCCAGTTTACCCCTCAGGACCAACTGACTCCATTACTAATGTCTTAATAGACGTCCATGAAAAATTTCAGTCAAAACCACGCCAGAATTCCAGATCACCAAAAATCCATGGATTAGCACATGAAAATCGGTAAAATGGGGTTTACCTGTTTTGGGGCTCATTTGAACTTAAAAATGCGTCAGTTTACCCCTCGGGACCAACTAGCTACATTACTAAGGTCTTAACAGGCGTCCATGAAAATTTTGGCCGAAAACATGTCGAAAATCCAGATCACCAAAAATCCAAGGATTGTAGCACACGAAAATCGGCAAAATGGGGGTTTACCTGTTGTAGGGCTAGTTTGAACCTAAAACTGCGCCAGTTTGCCCCTCGGGACCAACTGGATCCATTACCAAGGTCTTAATGGACGTCCAAGAAAAATATCGGCTAAAAACACGCCAAAATTTTGGATCACCAAAAAATCCATTGACTATTAGAACACGAAAATTGGCAAAATGGGGATTTACCTGCTGTAGGGCTTGTTTGAACTTGAAAATGCGCCAATTTTCCCCTCGGAACCAAATAGCTTCATTACTAAGGTCTTAACGGACGTCTATGAAAAATTTCGACCAAAAACACGCAAAAATTTCAAATCACGTTTATCTGCTGTGGGGATCTTTTGAAATTAAAAGCGTCAGTTTGCCCCTCGGGACCAATTGGCTCCATTACTAAGAGCTTAATGGATGTTCATAAAAAATTTCGGCAAAAAACACGCCAGAATTCTGGATCACCAAATATCCATGCACTAAGCACACGAAAATTGGTAAAATGGGGGTTTACCTGTTGTGGGGATCGTTTGAACTTTAAAATGTGCCAGTTTACCCCGCGGGACCAACTAGCTCCATTACTAAAGTCTTAACGGACGTCCATGAAAAATTTCGGCCAAAAACACTCCAATCAAACAAGAGTAACATATTTGTGCTACTGTTTCTTCTTATTTCTCCTTTAAAAAGAATAAAATACAAGTATATAAAAAATCAAACAAGAGTTAACATATTTTTAATGTTTCTTCTTGTTCCTCCTATTAAAAAGAATAAAATACAAGTGTTCATAAAATCAACAAGAGTAGCCCTTCTTCTCTTTGTACTTTGTGTATTTCTTCGAAGTATTAGTTTTTTTCATTGTAAAGCTTCACCTGAAACCTAAATAGTTTTTTTCATTGTATTAAGTATTCAAAGTTAGAATTAATCAAAACAAAAATAACTAAATAGAATCTAATTATAGAGAGAGAGAATGAGTTTGGGCCAGTTTTATTTCCCTTTTCAGTTTCTTTTGAAAAGCTTTTGTTGGTGTGGGCCTCTTTTCAGTTGCACTAGATGTTAAGTGCCAATGACAACCAAGAAGAAGCTCGTTTGGTGTTGACGAGCATACAATTTGACCGATATGACATATGATACTTGTTGTTTTTCAGTTTGGCAAACGGTTTTATTGCTACTCATCCATATTTCCATCTGAATCTATTAGATGTTAAGTTTGTCAAGCAGCTTGTAGTAGAATCAAGTTACTTATTTAAGTGAAATCAAAACATGCTACCATTTATTTCTGAAGAGAAATTGTAGCATGTACTAGAAATTTAATCTTAAAGTAGTGCCAATGGTGCAGAGGTATTGGGGATAATACTTGTAGCAGCGACATTCTGAGGTGATGGAAGAGGAAGAGGCCGTGAAACTGATAATCTATATTTCTTTAAGCAATTAAGAAAAGACAACAGTCAAACAATGGATCTTCAATGTCCTCGGTACATGTGGCGCCTCTGCTTTTGTGCTTGTCCAAGCCTTTAATCTAAATAAGTTTGAAGGGATAACAAAATCAGCTTGAGTACAGGCAGATAAATCCATGAAGTTGTGCGTACTCTTTCTAGGAAAAACATAACTAAATTAGATATTACCTCAACATTTTTGAGTAAATCTAGAATAAAGCCTGTAGATTTGATGGGGGAAACGTCTTCGGTTATTTGAACGGTGGGTCTTCTAGATATCCAACAGTATCTCTGTAAGTGCATGGACCGTCCCTCGTGTGTAGGTAGAATACACACTTGGGTGCAAGGCAGTAGGGTATCTCCATAAGTACATGGGCCCGTCGCTCGTGTATTCTGTAAGTAGATTACACACTTGGGTGCAAGGCAGTAGGGTACAACATTTTTGAGTAAATCTAGAATAAAGCCTGTAGATTTAATGGGGAAACGTCTTCGGTTATTTGAACGGTGGGTCTTCTAGATATCCAACGGTATCTCTGTAAGTGCATGGACCGTCCCTCGTGTGTAAGTAGATTACATACTTGGGTGCAAGGCAGTAGGGTATCTCCATAAGTGCATAGGCCCGTCCCTCGTGTATTCTGTAAGTAGATTACACACTTGGGTGCAAGGCAGTAGGGTACAACATTTTTGAGTAAATCTAGAATAAAGCCTATAGATTTGATGGGGAAACGTCTTCGGTTATTTGAATGGTGGGTCTTCTAGATATCCAATGGTATCTCTGTAAGTGCATGGACTGTCCCTTGTGTGTAAGTAGATTACACACTTGGGTGCAAGGCAGTAGGGTATCTCCATAAGTGCATGGGCCCGTCCCTCGTGTATTCTGTAAGTAAATTACACACTTGGGTGTAAGGCAATAGGGTATCTTGCTAAGTTCAAACTGAAATTCCCTCTACCTCCAACAAAAATTTAATCATATATCTTCTCAAGACAATTTTTGAACTTGTAAATAAGCAATCTTGGATTTGCCAGCTAATGCCAGAACACAAACCAAACTCAAATTATATTCTAGAATATAGCACAATGGATAAAGTAAAGTCCAATAACTTCGATTTGCAAATATTAAGAGATTACATGTTGATAATTGTATTCAAATAAAATTAAGTTCCTTCAAATACTTTACCTACATTAATCAAATGGTTTCTGCATAAGTGAAAACTTGTAAGGCTACTCAACATAGTGCTTGGATGTAAAAGTTGTAGGCTTACCATGGCGTTCAGTGATTCGGTGATTCCTACTATTCTCCTAGTTCGAATCCTTTGTATTGAACTATATTACCTCACATTAGGATTTGGCTAGGAAACACTATTATTATTTTGACAGAGAAGCAATGATTTCTTCAATACTATGTGTAGGAATACATTGCATTTTAAGAAAAATAATGCCAGAATTACCTATTAGGAATGAAGCAATATCATGTTCAATTTCTGCAGAGGAGGAGCAGATCAGAGGTTGAAAGTGTGCTCTTGTTGAAAGTTGATTCTGTGCCATGAGTTTTGGTGGATAAATAGGGATGACGGCCAAGAGGAAGCCTAACATGCATCACTTCTATTTGATGTGCTTTCTTCAAGAACAACGTTAATATGCATGTAAGTTAAGAGTTTGAGTTGTCCTTTTAGAGAAGTTGCAGAGAGAGTAATCCATCTGAAGTGCAGAAAATTTAAATAATAATGAGTACAGGTGGGGGAAAAATAAAGTATATGTTTGTTTTTTTCTTGAAAAAGGGATATTAAAGATTGTAGTGGTAAACAAAAACAAACCGATTTCAGGACGAATGAAGACTTCGACATGAAGAGAAAAACGACCTCATTCACACATCGTCTAACTAAACAGTCAATACAACTCAATTAACTTTTCGTTGTTTTGTATTATCATTCTCCACTTCTAAAGCAAATAACTTTTCGTTGTTTTGTATTATCATTCTCCACTTCTCCTAACTCTAAAGCGAATAAACTGAACACGACCAAGAAAATTCAGTCCGAAATCTAAGGGTGAGGAGTACTTTAAATGAACTGGATAGAACAATGGAAATTCAGTCTAAACATTTGAGGGAGAGGGGTACTTTAAATACTATTGATGAACTCTATTTCAATAATAAATATAATGAACCATTTGCTGCATGGAAGGATGCTGAGATGCTTAGACACAGGAACAAATCAATCAGCAAGACATTAAACCAGGAATTACCAATCTGCACAAGTGTAAGCCTCATTTTCATGAGAAGTTACTAATATACTGGAGTCGAAAAAGTCCAATACGATAATAGTTTCAGTCATGATGGAAGATGCATTTTGAAAAACTATTATAGATGGACAAACTTGGTAATATTATCGCTCCTCCCTGCCTCCAAGATCAAAATTTTACCAGAAAAGGGAGGAATCGCTGAACACCCAAACAACCAGAAATCACTCTGTATTGGCAGAGAGAAATTGTTGAACACCCTAATTGGTTTTGACCAAAAAACCCCAAATTGAGTTCACAGATGCAGTGACATGACATGCAGCACCAAAGAAAATCTCAATCAATAGGATCGGGGAGGAGACAACATCAAATAGAAAAGGAGAACTCAAATCAAACCCCTAAAATTTCTCCCAAAAAGAGCGATGACAGCAAACTTACAGAAAGGAAGAAGAGCGGAATTACTGAGGTGAAACCCAGCAAAAGTACGACAGAGAGAAACACCTTAACCAAATTGCAATGCAGTAGAAGTACTAAACTGTCCTAGGAAACACACATAAAATGTCTAAAATACCCTCGGCTGGGAAGCATGCATGTCATCCAACAGCTGCTTCCCTTAGCATAGCCATGTCTTCGTGTCCCAATAGAATTTGGATAAGATTCTGCACCATGTAGATGAGCTTATAACATGAAATGAGAACAAAACATGATTGATCACATACAGAAAGTACAAGTAAAAACAACAAAGAATTGAGTGATGTAAGCATCAAACAATTTTATGTTGCATTTCGATTCAGTGTGTCTATATTCTCTATTCAATCACTTAGAATAACATCTGTAGTGGTAGAAAGAAATAGATTTACTAAAGATAAAAAAAAAATTTAGTAATAGCTTTCCAAGAAAAGCAGTTCAAATTTTGCCCAAAAGGCATATGGAAAAGAAAAGATTCTCTATAATGTGACACCAGAAATTGCCATCTTCAAGAGGGCAACTAAATACAGTTACAACACTATTGAAGACATTGTTTTTTTTTGCTTAAAATACCAGATCATCTAGTTTTGCAACAAAGCAAAGAACATTATATACAAGAATCAAAGCTTAAATAACATGACTTTATCCTTCTACTATGAGTCTGTAAAATATATTTGATAGAATGATTCAATGTGTATGAACGCTATACCATTTACTTTGCAGTAATAGCAAGAAACATAACTATCAATCCTGGAAAGAGGTAAGAAGAAGATGCCCAAATATAACGCCAACCAGGGAGTGGTTTGGCCATAACATTTTTATTCACTTTTTTTTTCCGTTTGACCATGAAAATTCCAAAAATTAAGCGGCATACTTGTTGGAGTGTACTCTAGCAGGAGTTGAATGCAAAATGGCAAGGAGAATCCCAAGTATGGTTTGTGTTTTTCCAGTCCCTGGTGGACCCTAGAGTAATGAACTTTGTTAAATACTTAACTTTACTAAAGTTCCAACTTTCTAGTTAAAAAGCATCAATGAGACTTGAATGTCAACCACTGCCTTTTTTTAATTTTATACACTAATTTCGTTTTGTGGTAATTTTGATACATTAAAGTATTTTTCACGGAATAAATAAAAACAAATAATTGAGCACTGAGCAGCTCCACTCGTCGTGGCTTTTCGAGATACATACATACATAAATCACAAAATAGTACACTTGAAAGAGCATTAAATAAAGGCCTATTTTGTTTATACAACCTAGAAAATAAATGGATAAGTCAAACCTGTATCAACACAAATGCCTGCAAAGAGAAATGTTGAATGAGAAAAATGTATGCTAAGTTTTACATGACTGAGAACTACTAATATGTCATCAAGGGGGACAGAAGCACTGAGTGGTAAAGAGTTCTTACAGGTTTACTAATGACTGCATTCCCTTGGGTAACCCCTAATGTAAGGCTGGTTAAGCAAATTTAAGTATACCAACATTTCTCATAGCACTCATCGACTTAGTTATCACATTGTTGTACGTTATATCTATTTCATTCACAAGTGGAGCAAATACTAAAAGCTTCAAAGTGACTGATATAAGATTAGTGAATAAGATCTTCTTCAGGCAATTTTCAGAATAATAGAAATTTCATGTTGTAAAAGCACAAAAGGAGCAGTGAAGTGTCCTATAATTTTGTAAATTCAACAATTAGGTAATGATATTCATCATAGCAACACCACCACAACTTGTGTGAGAAGAAATATGTTCATAAAAAAAAGTGTACCAGTGTTTAGAATGCGCAACACAATCTCGTTGAGCGCAGAATTTGATGGAGCACAAACTAGAACACGAACACGATACTTCCGACTGGAATTGACTACTTCTGGTTTCTAGAAAAATAGTTTAGTGTAAGAGGGAGCAAATTTAAATTTCTCATATCATTATGATGGACAACATCAAACATACCAAGTCATTGCCAGATGTAGGGAAAAATCCATCATCCCCATCTATTGGCATTTCTTGGTCTAGAGGATTAATTCCACCCAACCATGGAGATGTTTGTCCCCAGTGTTTGTATCAGCAAAGTTCAAACAGTTTACCCTATGAGATATTCAAAAGGAACAAGGTCTTAAAGAGATCTGGAAAAGGAATCCTTTACATAATTCTGAACTTTGAATTTATACAGATTATGCATGTATCAGGAAAAAGCATTGGTAAAATAGGGGAGACAAGTTGTCAATAGACAACAAATACACCTATAAACTGTATAGATCACTCAGCCAATAAAACTTTTTTGAGGATATCACTTAGCCAATAAAGAAAGAAAGGATATCCAACTGCTAGAGTTGCTGGGTTATGGTTATTATATTACTTAAGTACCTAGGGTTTGTATCATGATCAGATCGCTATGATTCCCTTTAATCTAACAAAGAAAAACCCTAGAATAACTCCACATGAAGAACCAAAAATCGAATTTAAATTTTATTTTCAGCTTGAACTCTAAAATAGAAGAAACCCAAATGTACAAGATTCGAGAATTGAACATAGTTCCATAGCAGTTAGACGAAAAAAATAATAATTTTTCTTAGGGATTAAAATCATGGATGATAGATAGAAGAAGAACACAAAAAACTCACAAAATAGAGAAATTTACAGTTCTTCGAAGAATTTGCACACGAGATTATCAAGCTTTCTTCTCAGTAAGTTGGATGATTTCTCAAAACTATTTTGTGTTTTTTCGTCATAGTTTTGGAGTTAAAGAACAGTGGAAGTAAATATACAGGGAAGATCCCTCCCAACGGTCATATTTTGCCACCTTTTACTAAATTGCCCTTCTTTTACATGCTAATTACAAGAATGGTAATTATGTGATGTTTGGTATATTTTAACAACATAATTTTTCTGAAATTTGACATGGTAACTTTTAGAGAAATTATACTCATTCTCAAACTCTAACAGTATGAGTTTTTTTGTGTAGGTCAATCAAGACATCCAAATCACTAGTTAATGTTACTCATCATATATATAATAAATAATTCATTAAAAATGGTGGATATTTGATATTCGATTTGGCTTTTAAAGTTCAATTTTGATGATTCAATATTAAAAATAGCTAACGAATATCTCAATGATAGGAAAAGAGATGTTCACAATGACATATGTGTTATTCCCCTTTATTAGTGACCAATGTGTAAATATTCATATAACTTAAGAAAAGTAGATAATAAATATGATCAACTATTTGCTTTAAAATCTCTTTCTTTAAAGTTCCACACACTTATAAATTGTAATGAATCAATTTTTCAACTACTTTAATTTGATATACTATTAAATTTGGATTTGGACCTTGTCCGTCATTATTCATTTCAATTGTTTCCATTTCATCAAGAGTTTGGGAATTATACCGCAAGAATTGGACTTTTGTGTAATATGACATGATCAAAATAGAGAAAATTACAATCATCAAGGGTGTGTTTGGTTGGCTTAAAATGTTTTCCAAATCAACTCATTTTCCTCAAATTTAAGGAAAATGACTTCCCTTCCAAAATTAAGGAAAATATTTTCCAAAACTCTACTTCATCCTATAATTTTTTTTTCTTACCCTACTTATACCCCATACCTGACCCTCCCTAATAATTTTTTTTTTTTTTGAAAAATGTTTCAAATCTTAAGATTTTTTTACCTCAATCAACCCCTACCACCCCCCCCCCCTCAAAAAAAATTGTTTTTGAAAAAATTTCAAATTTAATTTTTTAAATTTTTTTATGCCACTCCCCCCAACTCTCCCGCCACCCCCACTCACCCGCACCCCTATCAAAAAATTTTTAATAAAAAAATATTTTTGGGAAGTATTTCAAATTTAATTTTTTTTTTCATTTTTAATGCCATCCCTACACCCTCCCCACCTGCGCCACCCCACCCAGGCCACCCCATCAATTTTTTTGAATTGTTTTAATAAAATATTTCAAATTTAAATTTTTTTCATTTTTACGCCCCCCCTCCCCCCCCCCCCCTAGGCCATTCCCTTCAAATTAAATTTTTAAGAAAAAAATATTTTTGGAAAATATTTCAACTTTAAAAAAAAATCATGTTTTAAGCCACCCCCACTCTACCCCTTATCCACCCCCCCGGCACCCCAACTCTACACCCTTCAAGGCCACCCCCATCAATTTTTTTTATGAGGGGTGGCTCTCAAAAATTATTTTTTCTTAAAATATTTTTTGACGAGAATGGCCTGGGTGGGGCGTGGGGAGGGGGTGGGGGATAGGGGTAGGGTGGCATAAAAAATAATTTTTTTAAAAAAAATTGAAATACTACGGAAAATATAATGACGGGGGTGGCGGGGGAGGGGGGGAGAGAGTGGCATAAAAATAAAAGAAAAATTAAATTTGAAATATTTAGATTCTTTCTTGGGTAATGTTAAATGTCCATGTGAATGAGTGTCTTGGTTGCAGAAAGGGGTCATTTTTTATACTTCGATCTTCTGAGTTATGACTAGCCTGGATGATGTGATAATTTCCAATGGAAAAAAATTGGCATGTCCTTCCATTAAATAGTAGTCATCGATGTATGATATTTGTATTTCTTAGATACATGCTAATTTCGAAAAAAAATATGCTTGTTTTATTTCCTCAGACTAGCAACTTGAAAATCTGGATAATTCCTCATTGTAGAGAATTAACATGTCTTATATTTTAACCTTCTTAGTGTAATACCTTAGACTTCAAAAGAGCTAAATAGATATTCGTGTAAGTCATCCATCAACTTTTAGTTTTGGGTCAACTTCAAACGGCCATATCTTTTAGCACATAGAGAATTAGGTGGTCCATGAGCTATCAAATCGAAGGTCTTTGATTCCTCTTTCCAACTCCGACAAGTTTTCTAAATTCTAAGCTACGAGTAAAAAGTTATCGTTGTTTGAGTGAAGTCTTTCTATTTATGGCATTCCATTCAATTTAGGAAAGTGTACTTTGGTATTTTCCTTTTCTTTTCTTGACCCTATTAAGAGTTTAGTCAGATTCTAAATCACTTCTTCACGTTTCAAAACACATAGGGACTTAGAGCGAGGTTTCAAGGGGAGAAAAAGGGGCTAAGTTCAAGCGTTATTCATGATTTGTGGAATTCGCCAAGAACATCATTCTTTCTAGGTATGTGAGGTTTCCCATAGTGATGGACTCGTTCGTCCTCACGCCGTTCATCTACAATTTGTCCATGAAACTGTTATATTAAGAGATTCTTGATTGGTTCTTGATTGTTATTTCATTCTTTAATAATGGAAGTTCTTGAGTTTCTTGGGTTGAGGATCTTGAGCATGAGTTATGACTCTTGATGATGATTTTGTGTAATTTCTATGAATCTGTGTTGGGTTTGTGAATCAAAAAGAGTTTAGAAGAAATCACTCGATTCTAGCTGAGTTAGGGCCCAAAATTGAGTAGAAAAATTTGTCAAAATTTTGTGTACAGGGGTTAGGGTGATGCGCCAGAACTACTGGTCCGTAGTTTGGGGCCTGGCGCGTTGCGCCAACAGTGCGCCCTATACTCCTGCCAGTAGCTTAGGGCCTGGCGCCTTGCGCCACTCAGTACACCAGGGTCGCCTAGTCCTTTTCCTTTAAGTCCTTCAATCCGTGTGTGTTCTTTCGAATCGTGTCTACGTTCTCTTCTTGATATTAACTCTTAAAGTCTTCATTAATCCTTGAGAGATCCTACATGTCCTAATCACATGTCTTAACATATATTTAAGATTAAAGTAAAGTTAAGAGGAAAGTTCAAGAGGTCTTTTTGAGTCATTTTGAGAATTCTTTTGCAATTAACTATAGTTATGAACTAAGTCTTGAGAAAGTAAATATGAGAATGAGAAGAGTTGTATTCATGATTGAAAAAGAGTATAAGGGAACAAAGTATTCTCAAATGTAACACTTTTACATTTTAAAAGTAGGAAACATTGATTTTTGAATGAGTTTATGAGTTCAAAGACGTTTCAGAGTATTACCTCTTTTAAGAGGTTCTTTTGAGTAATTACCTCAAATTGAAAAAGAGTTATGTTTTACACATTTGAGCATGAGTTTATATATTATTAGAAGTAGTATTGAGCACCGATATGGGGATGAATTCAGACAATTCACATTCCTCATAAACCATATAGCCAACATGGGTAAAGGATTGTACCTTTTAGACGACTCCTTATTGCTTTTAAGCATAGCCTAGTGGATCCACTTAGTTGAGGTGTTCTATACCCTGATAAGGTATATGACAGTTTTGGCATCGTGGGTGAGATGTTGTATCATCACATAGCTCATAGTGATGGTTGTCAGAGTATAGCATCAATTTTACTCAACTATCCTGTTATTCTCCAGAGATGGTGCTTGATATGAGGAGCATAATGAGTTTCTTTGTGTCTGGGTTATATCGCTTGTCAAATAAGGAAGGTAAGACAACTATGTTGATAGGGGATGTGGACATAGCCCGACTTATAGTCCATGTGCAACAAGTTGAGGAAGATAAGTTGAAAGGAAGGTAAGAGTTCCATAGTAAGAAGACTAAGACAACAAATCATAAGTTTAGCCAGCACATGAAGACTGAAAATGTGAACTGGTCCTCTTTTCAACAAAGGTCACCAGGACCTACCCCATCGTCAACTAGTGCACCTACAACAAAGAACAAAGGTGATTTCAGGAACCAGAACTCCTATAATTTTAGAACTTGACCTACTCAGTCTAAGGGTAGTGTGGCACAGGGGACTAATTAGACCCCCACATGTGCTAAGTGTGGCGGTGGTGCGTGTCGTGATGGCTCAAATGGATGCTTTAAGTGTGGTCAGACAAGTCACTTTATGAGAGAGTGCCCTAAGAACAATCATGGTAATGGGGGCAACAAAGCCTAATCTTCTTCAGTGGCTCCGACAGATAGAGCTGCTCCGAGAGGAGCTATTTCATGGATAGCCGGAGGAGAAAATCGTTTGTATTCTATAAACAGTTGTTAGAATCAGCAGAACTCACCAAATGTTTTCACTGGTTTGCTTAAAGTCTTTACTCTTGATGTTTATGCATTAATTGATTCAGGTGCGAGTTTGTCTTTTATGATTCCTTATGTAGCCATGAGGTTCAAAATTTCCCCCGAACAACTTCTTGAGCCTTTCAGTGTTTCCACACTTGTTGGTGAGTCTATTCTAGCATAAAAAGTTTATTGTGATTGTACTAGGCCATTTCTGTCAATCACAAGGACACCATGGCTAACTTAGTCGAGCTAGACATGGTGGACTTTGATGTCATTCTAGGTATGGACTGACTTCATGCCTGTTATCCCTCAATTGACTGTAGAACTCGAATAGTCCAGTTTTAGTTTTCTAATGAGTCTGTTTTAGAGTGGAGGAGTAGTTCAGCAGTGCCTAAGGGTCGTTTCATCTCATACCTTAAGGCAAAACAGTTAGTCTCTAAGCGGTGTATCTATCACTTAGTCCGAGTTAATGACTCAAGTGTTGAGACACCGCTTATTCAGTCAGTTCTATTTGTGAATGAGTTTATATAGGTCTTTTTAGATTATCTTCCCGGATTTCCTCCTAAGAGAGAAATAGACTTCGGCATAGACATTCTTCCAGATACTCAACCTATCTTTATCCCACCATATAGAATGGCTCTAGCTGAGTTAAAAGAGCAGTTTAGAGATCTTCTTGATAAGGGTTTCATCCGACCTAGTGTCTCACCTTGGGGCACTCAAGTCTTATTCATGAGGATGAAAGATAGTTCTCTTAGGATGTGTATCGATTCCTGCCAATTAAATAAGGTCACCATAAGAATAAGTATCCCCTTCCGAGAATTTATGACCTTTTCGACAAACTTCAGGGTTCCACTTTCTTCTCCAAGATAGACCTCATATATGGATTTCATCAGTTGAGAGTAAGAGAAAGTGACATCCCAAAAACAACATTCAGGACCCGTTATAGTCACTATGAGTTCTTTGTGATGTCTTTTGGCTTAACCAATGCTCCTGCAACATTCATGACCTTATGAACAAAGTATTTAAGTTGTATCTTGACATGCTCGTCATCGTATTTTTTGATGACATACTGATTTATTCGAGGAATGGGGAGGATCATTCTAGTCATCTCAGAATAGTCCTCCAGACCCTCAAAGATCGAGAATTGTATGCCAAATTTTCTAAGTGTTTGGTTTAGATTGAGTCGTTGTCATTCTTAGGCCACATTGAAGATGCGCATCTTCAACTGATATAAGGAGTTTCTTAGGGTTCGTTGATTACCACAGAAGGTTCATCGAGGGTTTTCATCTATTTCGTCCTAGTTGACTAAGTTGTCTTAGAAAATGACTAAGTTTCAATGGTCTGAAGCTTGTGAGAAGAGCTTTCAGGAGTTGAAAACTTGGTTGACTATTGCTCCAGTGTTGACCCTACCAGAGGGTAGAAAAGGCTTTGTTGTTTATTATGATGCGTCCAGAGTTGGACTCGGTTGTGTATTGATGCAAATTGTAAGGTTATAAACCTATGCCTCCAGACAACTTAAGATTCACGAGAAGAATTACCCAACTCATGATCTCGAGTTGGCAACGGTGGTGTTTGATTTAAAAATATGGTGTCACTATCTCTATGGTGTTTATGTGGATGTTTTCACCGACCACAAGAGTCTCCAGTATGTTTTTAGTCAGAAGGAGCTTAATCTCAGACAAAGGAGGTGGTTAAAGTGTCTCAAGGACTGTGACATGAGTATCCTATATCACTAAGGTAAGACTAATATTGTTGCTGATGGTTTGAGCAGGTTATCCATTGGAAGTACTGCTCATGTTGATTAAGGCAAGTATCAGTTAGCTAAGGAAGTTCACAGACTTGCCCGTTTGGGAGTCCTTCTATTGGATTCGAGTGAAGGTGGCGTTGGGGTGATGAATGGGGCTGAATCATCACTAGTATCTGAAGTGAAGGAGAAACAAGATAAATATGCTCTTTTACTTGAGCTAAAGGCGAATGTTCATAAGCAAAAGGCAATGTCTTTTGAACAAGGGGAGATGGTGTGCTGAGGTATCAAGGTAGATTATGTGTACCAAAGGTGGATGAACTCCAAGAGAGGATCATGGAAGAGGCTCACAGTTCAAGATACTCGATTCATCCCAGTTCCACAAAGATTTATCACGACTTGAGAGAAGTTTATTGGTGGAGTAGTATGAGAATGTGCATTGCAACAGTTGTTACTAAGTGCCCGAATTGCCAATAAGTCAAGGTAGAGCACCAATGGCCCGATGGTGTGGCTCAAAACATAGCTCTTCAGGAATGGAAGTGAGATATGATTAATATGGATTTCATTACTAGCTTACCGCGATCTCGCAGGCAACATGATTCGATTTGGGTAATCGTAGAACAGATGACCAAATCATAGGATTTTTTGTCAGTAAAGACTACAAAATCAACTGAGGATTATGTCAGATTGTATATTAAAAATATAGTTTGACTTCGTGGAGTTCCTGCGTCTATCATCCAGATAGAGGTACAAATTCACGTCTCAATTTTAGAAGTCTTTCGAGAAAGGTTTGGGTTCCAAGGTGAACCTTAGTACTATTTTTCTTCCTTAGACTGATGGCCAAGAAGAGAGGACAATTCAAACCCTAGATGATATATCGAGGGCATGCGTAATAGATTTCAAAGATAATTGGGATGACCACTTGCCTCTCATAGAGTTTGCTTACAATAATAGCTATCACTCCAGCATTCACATGGCCTCTTATGAGGCTCTTTATGGGAAAAATATAGATCTTCCATTCATTGGTTTGAGGTTGGTGAAGCTGAGTTGATAAGGCCAGACTTGGTTTATCAAGTCATAGAGAAGGTGAAAATTATTCAGGAAAGGTTGAAAATAGCACAAAGTCATCAGAAATTCTATACAGATGTTAGGAGAAGGGACTTGGAATTTGAGGTTGATGATTGGGTCTACTTGAAGGTTTCACCTATGAAGGGTGTCATTGAGATTTGGTAAGAAGGGGAAACTCAGTTCCCGGTACATTGGTCCTTACATGATATTCAAGAGAGTTTGCAATGTAGCTTATGAGTTAGAGCTACGTTCAGAATTAGCAGTAGTTCATCTGGTGTTCCATGTATCCATGCTAAAGAAGTTTTTGGGTGATCCTTCACTTATTGTGCCTACTAAAAATATTGGTATCAAGGATAGCCTATCTAATGAGGAGATGCCGTTCAGATTCTTGATCGTCACGTTCACAAGTTGAGAACCAAGGAAGTTGTATCAGTGAAGGTCTTATAGAGGAACCAATTTGTTGAGGAAGCTACTTGGGAAGCTGAGGAGGATATGAAGAAGTGATACCCTCATCTCTTTCTTTTCGGACTAGTTCAAGACCAAGGTACTAATCCTTTGTAAAGTACTACTCAAGTTGATATGTTAAGTTATGTTAATTGCATGTTGTGTGCTTCAGTTTGGTTGTTAGATGCTTCCCACCCCTATTTTTCTTAGTGTGATCTCATTCGAGGACAAATTTTCCCATGAGGGAGATATTGTAACACCTCAGACTTCGAAAGAGCTAAATAGATATTCATGTAAGTCACCCATTAGCTTTTAGTTTTAGGTCAACTTCAAACGGCCATATCTTTTAGCACATAAAGAATTAGGTGGCCCATGAGCTATCAAATCAAAATTATTTGAGTCCTCTTTCCAACACCACCATGTTTGCTAAATTACGAGCTCCAAATAAAAAGTTATGGTTGTTTGATTGAATCTTCTCCATTTAAGGCATTCCATTCATTTTAGGAAATGATATTATGGTCTTTTTTTTCCCACTTGTGTTAACACGTTTTTCCTGACCCAAATAAGGTTTTAGTCAGATTTTAATCACCTATTCACATTTCAAAACACTTGGGGATTTAGATCGAGGTTTCAAGAGGAGAAAAAAAGGCTAAGTTCAAGCGTCCTTCAAGATTTGTGGAATTCGCCAAGAACACCTTTCTTCCCAGGTATGTGAGGTTTCCCATAGTGATGGACTCATTCGTCCTCACACCATTCATCCACAATTCATCCGTGAAATCTTTATATTAAGATATTATTGATTGGTTCTTGATTGTTGTTTCATTCTTCAACAAATGGAAGTTCTTGAGTTTCTTGGGTTGAGGATCTTGAGCATGAGTCGTGATTGTTAATGAGAATTTTGTGTAATTTCTATGAATTCGTGTTGGATTTGTGAATCAAAAAGAGTTTAGAAGAAATCACTCGATTCTAGATGAGTTAGGACCCGAAATTGAGTAGAAAATTTGTTAGAATTCTAGGTACCGGGTGGGGCAACGCACCACCATAGCGCCAGAACTACTGGTCAGTAGTTTGGGGCTTGGCATCTAGTGCCAGCAGTACGACCCAAACTCCTGCCATTAGTTTAAGGCCTAGCGCCCTGCACCTCTCAGTACCCCAGGTTCGCCTGGTCCTTTTCCTTTCTGTCCTTCAATCTATATGTGTTCATTCGAATTGTGTCTACATTCTCTTCTTGATATTAACTCTTACAGTCTTCATTAACACTTAATAAATCCTACATGTCTTAAATTACATTTCAAATTAAAGTTAAGTTAAGAGGAAAGTCCAAGAGATCCTTTTGAGAATTCTTTTGCAATTAACTATAGTTTTGAACTAAGTCTTGAGAAAGTAAATATGTGAATGAGAAGAGTTGTATTCATGATTGAAAAGAGTATAAGGGAACTAAGTATTCCCAAATGTAACACTTTTACATTTTAAAAGAGGGAAACGTTGATTTCTAAATGAGTTTATGAGTTCAGAGATGTTTCAAAGTATTACTTGTTTTAAGAAGATCTTTTGAGTAATTAACTCAAATTGAGAAAGATTTATGTTTTATACATTTGAGCATGAGTTCATATATTATTGGGAGTAGTATTGAGCACCCATATGGGGATTATTTTAGACAACTCACTGTAACATCTCGCTATTTTGAAATAACTAGAAAGAGTTAGAATAGGAAATAGTCATTTTAGGAAAGAATGAAAATCTGTAAAATTGGTTAAGTTACGTTAAATATGGGTTTTTGGTCAACTTCAAACGACCATAACTCATATCTCAGGATAAGTTAGGTGTGCTTCCAGATATCGTAGGGAAGATCTTGGAATAATCTTTCCAACGCCGCCAAGTTTGCGCAATTTCAAGTTTGTATGAGTGACATATGCCCATTGGAAGTTGGGCTGTTCAAATAAGAAAAGTTTAATCTGGATTTTTGAAGGACAATTTGGTATTTTCCTTACCAAATTACTTTATTTGGTTTTTAGGAGTTTATTTGGGGTCTAAATTAAACTTGGTCAGTTTACGCTTCTGAAAACTAAGTTGTGGTTTTGACAAAAGAGAAAAGAAGAGAAGAAAAGAGGAGAAGGATCCGAAGCAAGAATCGTCAAGTTCATCAAGAATCGCTTGTGGATTTCATCAAGGGGTGATGCCTATGAGGTATGTGAGACTTTCATAACGTTGGGTTCATTCACCCACGTTCCAAGCATGTTTATTTCAGCATGAATTCATCCAAAGAGGGTTGAAAGTTCATGTTTTTGATATGTGTTCATGAATTTGTTTTCATTCTTTAATTGAGTTGACATTGAGAAGTTTTTGAGATTATTGCGTCGATTTATGGAGTTGTTTTGAGTTAGGTTCTTAGGTACATTTACTGGATATCTGAATCTAAAGAGAATTTGGAAAAAAATAACCGAGTTTAGGTGAATTGGGGCTGGAAAATGAAAAAGGAAAATGTCGGGTAAATCAGGGTACCAGGTTTGCATCGCGGACCTGTTCCTCAGGATGGGAATTATCCTCACGTCGTAGAGTGGTCACGGACCGTTCTGCCTCAAAAATTATTTTTGTGACCAAATATTTAAATACATCTCCACGTCGCGGACTAGTTTCCAGACAGTGATTTCCTGATCGTTTCTCATGTTTAACTATCTAAAAACACTCTTAAACATCATGAGATCCTTCATATCACAAATCACAATCCATGAATCCATAAATTCAAATTCAAGGAAAGTTAAGAGTCAAGTCTACAAGTTGAGAATCAAGTTAAGAGAAGTTTATAAAGTATTTCAAAAGTCTTTCACAAACGTTTTAACTTTGTTTTAAGACTTAAGCTTTGAGTTGAGGAAATAGTAACAGTAAAGTTCATTTCTTCAAAGATTATACGAGAACTAAGTATTCCCAAAAGTTAAAAATGTTTTCACATTTGAGCAAAAAGGTAAACACCGATTTCCAAGAGAGCTTTTAAGCTAAGTTTTGAGTAATTATCTCAAACCAAAGAGAGAAGTTTTATTTTAAAAGCATATGAGCTAAGTATATTTTGGGAGTATTATTGAGCACCGATATGGGATTGTGAGTTCATAATAACTCAAGTCTCCATAAATCATGTAGCCATCATGGGTAGTAAAAGATCATACTTTTTAGATGATTCCTTAAGTGCTTTTTAGCATAGACTAGTGGATCCACTTAGTTAAGGCATTCTATATGATGGCAAAGTATAGGACAGTTCTGGCAGCGTGGGTAAGACGATGTATGACCACTTAGGCTCATAGTGGTAGTTGTCGGTTAGAGAAGCTCCCACAGTATTATATAACTTTATTATATGAGTAAGTTGAGTTGTTATCGCATTTCTTTAACAAACTGAGTTGCTTTTTATTGTTTTAAAAGCTTTCCATATATTGCATGTGTATTGTTGCTTTATATTGAGTTAAGTTATTCATGAGTTGAGTAAAGCCAAGGTAAGTGTTCCTTCCAGATTCTTTTCAAGCTTACGTTATGTTTTAGTACTCCCCTCGCATACTTCTACATTTAATGTACTGATGTCATTTGGCTTGCATCATTTTATGATGTAGACACAGGAAATCAAGATCAACATCCAGGGTCCCGTTGATCCAATTGAGCACTCAGAGTCAGTTGGTGAGCCTCTTTGCTTTCTGGAGGACTCCTTTACTTTACTTTTAGTAATTCAGTTGTTAGGATGATCGGGGGTCTTGTCCCGACATCCCTTTTTGTTTTAGAGGCTTCATAGATAGTTAGTAGTTCAGTTGTCTTTACATTATTATTTCATATGTTAAGACTTGAGTTGCCTTTTTTTCCAAGTTGAATGTTTGACCTTTAAACATTCTAAGTTATTTTATTAAACAGTTGAGTAGAAATGCATTTGATCATTGTAATAATGTTTAGAGTCTTCCATTGAGTAAGTAAGTTAGGCCAAGGGTTCTCTTGGGACCAATAATGGTTCTCGAGTGCCAGTCCCGCCCAGGGTGTAGGCCGAGCGTGACAGTCACATTCCCCATAAACGATGTTGCCAACATGGGTAAATGATCGTACTTTTTAGACGACTCCTTGTTTCTTTTAAGCGTAGCTTAGTGGATCCACTCAGTTGAGGTGTTCTATACCCCAGAAAGGTTTAGGAAAATTTTGGCAGTGTGGACTAGACGTTGTATCTTCACATAGCTCATAGTGATGATTGTCGGTTGGAAAATCTCCCAAATAAGAGTAAAGAGATTATGTAATTGAATATTTATACATTTTGAGTTGATATCTACCGTTTTAAAAACTTTAAATATTGCATCTCTTATTGTTTCTTTCATATAGGAGTTGAGTTAAGGTGAGTATTGTTTCCCATATTATCAGTTCAGTTATCTATGTTCCAGTTTTCCCTTACATGCTCGTACATTCAATGTACTGACGTCATTTGGCCTACATCTTATTTATGATGTAGATACAAGTGTTCAAGGTCATCAACATGCGCTTCTTTGATACCATTTGCACTCCACTTAGCTTTGGTGAGCCTCCTTGCTTTCCGGAGGGCTTCACATTATTATTTATATTTTGTTAAGTTGTTGAGGGTCTTGTCTCGACATCTATCGTAGTATTTAGAGGCTTCAGAGATAATTAGTACTTGAGGAGTCTTTCACTATTTTCCTTGCTGTTATTTTGAGACTTTGAATCACTTACTTATGTTTAACTAAGCATTTTCAGACATTTACTGAGTTTTGTTATTGTTGAGACAATTTGAGTTAATCTTTGCACTTGGAGTTCCCATTTTACTTGAGCAAGTCTTCCGCTAAGTAGTCAGTCAGGCCAAGGGTTTTCTTGAGGACCAGCGATGGTTCTTGAGTGTCGACCACATCCAGGGTGTAGGCTTGCGTCATAAGACTTAGGGCGGGCTGAATTTCTACTAAATATTTGCAAAGGTGTGTGCCTAACATTAATATTACATGTATCAGTTGATACTCACATGATACTAGACCTCTCTGAAGTACTGGTACATATTGAAACTAATTTAACAAAGAGGAATTGATATGTAGAGCATGATTACACCACACAATTACTACGAGTTCAATGTCAATCAAACTTATTATACATTATTTCTGCTGCTAATTTTCCTTACAAGAACTCAAAAGCATTTCTAGTTTTTGTTTAGTTTGTTCTTTATATTAGTGTTATTGAACAATGAGTACTCATTCTTTTGGTGTTGTTATAACTAACATGAGTAATCATGGTTCAATAAATTTTCTCTGAAGGACAATTGCTTTAGTAGATAATCTTCAAGATCCATCCTCACAAAATTGGGGAGATCCTCCATATTATTCTCCATCAACAATCAACCCCTTTCTGGTGACAAGAGGAGGGACTTCACATCGTCTTTAAGAGGTGGAAGTAACAATGAGGTCTGTCAAAATAAGAACTCATCATGTTGTTGCACCTAAAAACATAAATAATCCCACAAAATTGAAGAAGTTTTTAAAAAAGAATCTGCAGAGATTTGTGTCATTTGTCGGCAGAATATAAGCATGAAGAGACCATTGGGGCACTTTGTTGCGGACATGAATATCACGCCGACTGTATCAAGCACTGGTTGTTGAGGAAGAGGGATAATCCTATTGTCGAGCTTCAATTTTTCCTTTCACATGAAGAAAGTTTAAGTGTTTAGAGATTATTTTTTTTCTAAGATTATGTTGTATTAATCTGAAGTTTTCTTAATGAAGAAAAAATTGTAAGATTGATCATAGTTTGTGTATGTATATGTTAAAAATCATCTCATTAAATTTAGAAATACAAATTCTTTTTAAGTAGTGGTTGTCATGTTCTATATATCTCTGATACATACAAGTACAATTTTTTTTTCCTATCCTAATATTTTTAAGAGACAACAAATTACAATATATATAATAATAATCTATCATTTTCACTATTATAGCAATGTTAATGTCATAAAAAAATTACTCTAGTAATGTTGATGTTATTGATTCTTGAATTTCTTCTAATGTTTACCACTTTGCCTTAAACACTGAGTTTGCGATGAAAAAAAAAGATTGAGCCATAAATAAATCCAAATATAATGAATACATATCTACTAAATTTCACAGCTATAGTCCAATCATTGATGTGAGAAAATTGTTATAGCTCGTAAATACAGTGAAGTTTTTCACAATAATTGCAGCCTGAAGAAAATGGTCATGTCTGATAGGAAATAGACTTATGAATCATGGAAGAATCTCTCCAACTACCAAATGATGATTGAATAGTAAAAAGATTGTGAAATAGCATGTGTGAGTTGAAATTTGAGTAGGGATTATAGTAAGGATGATATTGAGAGGGACAAAAAGCAAAACAACATCTTTAAGTCCATCTCGCTTTTTAACTAATGCCCTCTTTTGTTTGTGAGTCTTTTGGTGTCCCTCTAGGGCCTGTGAAGTAGAGAATTCTTTTTTGTAGAAGTTGCAATAGAAAACCTTAGCCTTCAAGGAACGTCTCTACTTGGGTATGCCTCACTGGAAGAATCACTAGTGTAAGCCACAGTTGAATTAAAAAGATTGAGTTTAAGAATTGAACAACTATATAGATATATATTTTATTTTTAAATTTTAATTAAATGAAATGAAAAATCTTTTTGGGAAAGGCAAGCACAAACAAAGGTGCACGACAGGGCAATAGCAGAAGAAAATCCAAATCTAAACTTCCTCTTCTATTTGAACGTAGAGGAGACAATCTAATTCAAGCACAACCAATGTTTGGGGAAGCAAACAAATTACCAAAATAAAAATACCAGGAAAGATTAAAACAACAATGCCAGACACCAAGACATGACGAATTTGAGTTTTCAACATCTCCCTAGTAGATCTATTTGCTTTTCATTATCTCAGTTTCTTATACTTTTGTTTTTCATTTTTTAGTGTGAAAATATGAGAAATACAAATAAAAAAGTGTGAATGAAAAAGAAGAATAAAGTAAAAAAAAAATTATTTTTTTGTGCCTATGTTGTAATTTCTTTTTTTGTATGAAAAAAAATATTGGGGCATCTATGATAAATTTTACAAGAAAATGAGTAAAAAAATAAATTTGACATCAATATAATAAACCAATTAGTCGTTGAATCAAAGAAGCAAAAAGATTCACAGTGAGAGGGATAAAATATAACCATATGTATATGGATTGTTATTTTTTGATATAATATCAAAAATGAATTAAACCCATTAGACGAAAAGGGTAAATCTGGGTCATTTATGTAACAATATGGGTATATAATTATATATGATTCACTTTTTAGTGAGGGATATATCAACTTAAATCATAAACTTGGGGGGACATATAAGACCCCTAGATTCTTTCAAAAGTTTGGTCAAACTAGTTTTAAATTGACATTTTATATTAAACTAATTCACCAATCATCATTCCTTTGATTAACATGTGAAAAAAGAACCACATATTTCTATGACAAATCTAATTAATTTTCTAGTGATCTAATACAATTTATATAAGTAATTAACTTTTATTGTATTTCATTTACTTCCTTCCACAACTATTTTCCCAAAACAAAAGGTTTAATTGTAAGGTTTTAACTCATATAGGTAAGTAAATAACAACTATATCTAAAATCTAATTTTAAAGAAAATTTGGAATAAAACTTATTATGTTTCCAAAATGAACTAGGAAATATGGTAGTCATGTGTATGTATATTTAATATGGTCATTACATCTCATTCCAACACAAATTAGGAATGCAACTAATTAGTTTCCCAATGAACTATGAAATATGGTAGTGCATCTCTATGTATATTTCATATTGTCAATATATTTGTTTTCCAAAATTATTTAGGAATGCAATTTATTATTTTTCCAAATGACTATAAGATATGGTAGGTCATCTTTATATATAGTTCAATGTCATTCATACTTATTGAACACTATCTAAACAATTGCCTTCCATTGAGGGCAATCAGAGTAATCCACAAAGCCATAAGAGGATTTGTCCTTCCTTATGAGCTTGTATCCCTCAAGGGGACCGCGGGTGCTAGAGAAAACCTCTTGAACAAGTGGTTATGTGACTTGTGAGTTAATGTTTTCAATGTACATTCATACTTGCTGGAGTGTGCATGTATGTTGGATACATCAACCCACAAGTAACAAAACCGCTTGTTCAAGAGGTTTTCGATAAGCACCTGCAGTCCCCTTGAGGGATACAAGATCATAAGGAAGGAAAAGTCATCCTATGGTTTTGTTGATTAATTTGATCGTCGATCAGTTAGGCTTGCTATTGTGAGCCTGAAAATGTATTGGATCTATAGTTTGAATTTTGCTTGGGAATTAGGGTTTTAATTCCTTTTTGAAAAAAATAGTTTTTATAGATTATTGCATTCTAAGATAATATTTTACCTTCTTGAAGAATAGACAAGCACACAATCAGATTAAGAAGTATACTACCAATTCAGGAGATATAATTGACACTGTAAAAGACATTGAAGCATAAACCATTAAATTTTATAGGCAATTTCTAAGACTCAACCCCTGTGTTAGCAGTAGTAAGGAGAGATATAATGAGCAGTGGACCAAGACTAACAAGAACACAACAATTGGAACTAATAGCACCAATCACAAAGGAGGAGATAATATTAGCGCTAAAAGGGATCAATGATAAGAAGTCACCTGGGGAGATGGATACAATGCCCTTTTATTTATAAAGGCATGGCCAAAATAGGCAAAGATATAATACAGGCAACTCAAGAGTTTTTCAGCACAACTGAGATGATCAAAGCTGTGAATTGCACATCTATAATACGATACCCAAAGTCCAACATACTAATATCATTGAAGAATACAGACCCATATCATGTTGTAGTGTTCTGTAAAAAATCATATCTAAGGTAATCACTGGAGATTGCAAAAGGTGATGGATTACTTAGTGGATAATAGTCCAGCTGCATTTGTACCAGGAAGGATCATCCAAGATAATATCTTACTGACTCATGAGTTAGTAAAGGGCCACGGAAGGAAAGGAATTTCGCCAAGATGTATGCTGAAGATCGATATGCAGAAGGCATATCACTCACTTGAGTGGTATTACTTAGAGCAGTTAATGGTCTAGCTAAGCGTTCCCGCACAGTTCATAAAGTGGACAATGACATGTCTCAGAACTATGTCCTACTCAATAATGATCAACGGTAAACCAACAAAGCCATTTGATGCCAAAAGGAGTTTAAGGCAAGGGGATCCAATGTCCCCTTTCTTATTCGTGTGATAGCTATGGAGTATCTTTGCAGGAGCTTGAAAACTATGACACATATGAAAGTGTTCAAATTCCACCCTAGATGTACAAAGCTCAAAATAGTCCAATTGGGATTTACCGATGATCTATTATTGTTTTGCAAATGAGAGGTACAATCTGTCAAGATGGTTTACCAATGCTTCCAGGAGTTCTCAATGCTTATGGAGTGGCCACTAATGTGAGCAAGAGCTCCATTTATTTTGGAAGGGTGCAACCTATGGTGCAAGGAAAAGTACTGGAGAATCTATGCTTTTCTAAAGGAAATCTACCCTTTAATCGACAAAATGGAAAGCAGAATTACAAGCTGGATAACTAAGTTCATATCATATGTAAGTAGGATGCAGTTGATAAAAACAATCTTATTCTCCATACAAACTTTCTGGGCTCAAGTGTTTGTGCTACCAAAGAAGATTGTCAAGCATTGACTCCATATGTAGAAGCTTCTTATGGACAGGAAAGGAAGAAGTTTCGAAGAAAGCACTCTTTTCTTGGGATACCATATGCATACCTAAGTCAGCAGGGGATTAACTTTTACTAATATTACTGTGTGGAACAAAGCTACTATTTATATGGCTCTGTGGAATCTGTTCAATATACAAGGGAAACCAATTGAGGAAATGCAAGAAAAGCAAGCGTCCTGGGTGGTACAAAAGATATTGAAGGCTAGGAATTATGTTAAAGAAGCTGGATATACAATGGAGGATTTCACACAGCTAGACAAATTCCAAATAAGAAAGATGTAACATGTGATGAGAACGACCTTCGATAAGGTGGATTGGAGAAGGTTGATATGCAATAACATAGGGATGAAAAAATGGAAGTTTATTCTTCTTCTCGGCATACATGGGAAATTGTATACAAGAGGTAGATTTCATCGATGGGGCATCAACCGAGAAGTTTGTTTTTGCCTTTGTGGGAATTCTGATGAAAGCATTTCTTATTGAAGTAGCAAGGAAAACAAAGGCCCTCTAAAGGATTGTAATGACCCTTCTGGTCATTTCTATGTTTATCCTTCTGTGTGTCATTTAGAGCGTTCTTGTAGAGACCCCAAGTCATTTATGAATTGCTGGGACTGACAGTTCGGTCACCTGGTCGTTCGTTTGGCTTTTGTGCGAATTTTAGTGTTTTTGGAGCTTATGAACCTTAAACGATCATTTTCAATCAAAAGTTTAAGAAAATGATATCAGAATCCAATTCTAACGATTTCATCAGCTCCAAAAGGGTTATTTTAGGCTAGTGGCATGGTTGGCATGACTCCAGAGGTTTTCAGTGTGAGTCGGTGCGATTAGGCGTTTTAACTTTAAGTTTAAGTCTAAGTTTGACTTTAGTCAACATTCTGGGTAAACATGCTCGGATGAGAATTTCAACAGTGCGGTTAGCTCCGGAATGTCGAGTTTGTTCTAGATTGACACTTCTTTTGTGTCCCGAGGTTTTTGATATTTTTTCGAGCCCTTTTGTTGCTTTTGACTTAAAATGACATTTGGGTGTGGGACCCACTTTTTATCAAGATGACCTCGTATGGAAATTTCGATTGCTCCATTGAGTTTGGAATATTGAATTTGGTATGGTTGAATATCTCGTTTGGGTGCATGGGGTTCCGAACGAACTCGAAGCACCCCGTCAGAGTTTTAATGTTTTGGAAAAAATTTGCAAAAATATCTGCTATAAAGGCAGATATATTAGCCAACTTTTCCAAACTTAAAACCCTCATCTCTCTCTCATCTCTCAACCGATTTAGGTGATTCAAAGTGCGGGAGCTTCGTATTCTCGGTGGCTTCGCTGAAGAGTGTTCGGAAGTTATCGGGTGCACGTAGTTAGAGGTAATTTCGTGATTAACATGACGACTGTACACTTTTTTCGAGCCTTTGTTTTTGGCATTCTTATTTTGGTCATATCTCACTCATTTTAGCTCGGTTTTGGGTGATTCGAAGTCCCACATGTTGGGAATTATCGTGACTACCTCGTAGAGTGTTCAAGGTGTGCTGGGAACTTTTCAATTTTCATTAATTCCAAGTTTAGACTGTTGTTGTTTTCTTTTAAGTTGATTAAAATGTGGTTTTCTTGCTTGTGGGTTTTTGCTATGTTTTGATCCTTGAATTGTGTTCCATTTTGGAACACAAGTTTAGGGTGTTGTTTAGGGTCTCTTGACGGAGTCAATTTCAGATAGTTCTATGCGGGTCCCACGATTTTCGTTATGACTCCAAAATTGACCCGTCTCCGTTTGTTGTGATTTTGGTGTCTAAACGACCGTACTAACGTTGTGATCCTATATTTGATAGAGTGATAGCGTTCAAGGGTCGTTCGGGAAGGAAAAGTTCTGGTAAAGTGATTTGGAGAGCGCGCGATCAACCTTAAGGTAGGCTACGACTTCCTTTCTTTTAGATTGAGCTTAATTGTGTAAAAGCATGTCGATTAGAGTGAATTGGGGGTGGGTACCAATTTCATACCTTACTTTGATTAGATACCTCATATTAGGATCGATTGGCCATATTCGGGTGTAGTATCATCTTAACCGGTTTAGTAGAGTTGTATGCTTATGTGCTAAATACTATTATATGCTTGTATGCTATGTGTTGCATGCCTTGTTCATCCTTAACCGTAAGAATGATGTCCTTAGTCTATGTTAAGCTAGCATTGCCTTAGACTTATGATCCATGTGGGCTGGACAACCTTGACTTTCTATCGACGTCGTTCGGAAGACTTAGCTCCTTATAGACTGGAGTAGCAGACTTGAGTCTGATAGTTTGAGCCTTAGATTAGGCGTTATCACTGCTTGTTGTACTTATGTATCTTCTCACTCTAATTCTGCGGTTCCGAGGTATTCTCGAAGTTCCGGTGCATTACTAGAGGCGCGGGATTGAATTAGTATAGGCTTGAAGCCTTTTATGTTATTATTAGGGTACACGGTGTTCCATGGTGGTTGTTGTTGGATTGGATCCTATTGTAGATACCATCACCCCCTGGGTCATTCTTTCTAGCTGGGCTGGGTAGACTCGGTGATATCGATGATCGCCCCCGGGCCTCTCTTTCTAGCTGGGCTGGGAGTGTGCTGCTGGTTGGGTTTCCCCGGGTCGCTCTTTCTAGCTGAGCTGAGAGCTGACTGCATGGTAGGACGACTCACGATATCTACCTCACTCACGGGTCACTCTTTCTAGCTGGGCTGGGAGTGGACTGTTTGGCTGGGTGCCCCCTATGGTCACTCTTTCTAGCTGGGCTAGGAGTGCACTGCTGGCGGGTGGAGTTTGATGGATTATCTTAGTTACCTTGGGCTGGGAGCCCGGTTTTCTTCTTACTCAGTAGACTTAGCTTTTCTGTGTACCTCTCGGGTTTATGGGGTCCGTTCATGTTTTATTTGAACTTGCGCACGAGTATACCTTCTGGGTTTATGAGGGTCCAATTAGGTTTAGTTTAGTTACACAGTTTATTTCTGGTATGCTCATGTGCTTTCTTTTCGTTTTCGCTTTGACCTTTCTGTGTCTAGATTATATCCTTTTATATTATTTTTACCCTTTTTGCTATGTCGGCCTATGATGCCTACTGAGTACCTGTTGTGTTGGTACTAATGCTATGTTCTGCATCTATTTCGTGATGCAGGTCCCAGTACCAGTTATCAGCGGTGAGTAGTTCCAGCCTTCTTTTGCAGTATTGACTCGGAGACAAGGGCGAGCACTTGGCGTTTTGGGTTTGTTCTGCCTCCTTCTTTTGGTTTAGCTAGTCTTGTTGCTTTTGAGACACGCTCTGTTGTGGTCCACTTTTAGGACTTGTACTCTTTATTAGATAGCTCTGTACTAGTGACTTCCAGGTTCTGGGAGAGATTTCTGTATATATTTATTTTGGTTTGCTTCCGCCTTGTTGCCCTTGTTTAGTTTATTGTTTTCGGTAGTTTCTACCCTTGAACTCATTGCTTGAAGTTCTGGTTTTCGGGTTGGCTTACCTACTAGTACGGCATAGTAGGTGCCATCATGATTCGATAAATCGGGTAGTGACAAGTTGGTATCAGAGTCCCACGTTCATCGGTCTCACTTGTATAGAGCTAACGTCTCATAGAGTCCTGCGGATCAGTGCGAAGACGTCCGTAACTTATCTTCGGGAGGTTACGGGATGTCTTTAGGAAGATTTCCTCTTTTGTTTCACTTTCGTACAGTGTGTGTCTTATTGGTTCCTTGAAATCTCACTTGTTTCACTCTTTCGCAAGATGACTTGCACGCAAGGTGGCGCAGCCAGGGGTGATGCATCCGAGCCTGCAGACAAAGCCCTAGCATGGGGTAGACGCCGACCCTGAGGTCGAGAGAGGGCCGCAGCACCAGCCCAGGAGAGAGAGGAGGATCAAGAGCCAGTAGCAGACCCTTCAACATCTCGTATACCAGATCAGCCGGTGCGGCCGGGGCCAGCCCAGCTGCCACCCCGACCAGTTCTGACCTCAGACCTCCAGGCCGCTATTGCTCAGCTCTTGGGTGTGCTTGGGGATATGCAGTAGCCACCCGCCCCAGCTACACTAGCACCGGTACTGTAGGATCAGCCTATAGTAAGGGCACCTCAGGTCCAGGTACCACCTGAGAGAGTACAACCCTTGGCATCGGATAGCCTATGCCGCTATAGGACCAGAAGATGTTTGGTGTGTTTCTCAGGTTTACAGCACTAAGGTATTCTGGGGTTGTGGGTGAGGATTCCCACGAGTTTCTTACTACTTGTCGTGAGGGTCTTCGCACTTTGGGTCTAGTGGAGTCTAGAGGGGCCGACTTCATTGCTTACCAGCTAGGTGGCCCAGCAAGGCAGTGGTGGCGCACATTCATTCAGACCAGACCAGTTAGATCTCCACCGGTATCATGGGATGAGTTTTCTGAGGCCTTGTTGGCCAAGTTTATCCCTCGTGGCGTCAAAGACCGCCTTAGGCATCAGTTCTACAGGTTAGACCAGGGCTCCATGTTGGTGGCAGAGTACGAGACTAGGTTCAACGAGCTCTCCCATCATGCCGAGATGAAATTTCCTACAGAGTAGGAGAGAGTTAGGTGCTTTGTTCGTGGATTGAGATTGCAGCTTCGACTTGAGACCTAGTCTTTTGTTTCTGCAGATCGAGCTTTTTTGGATGTAGTTGACCATGGCAATACTATGGAGAATCTTCGTCGCGAGGCCCAAAGGGGTAGCGAGAAAAGGGCTAGGCATAAGGGCAGCGACAGTGACTCCCGCCCTAGGCCTAGGGATTATCATGACAGGACTGGGCGACGGTTTCAACATGGTCAGTCTAGCAGACCTACACAGGCCTCTCTTCAGGCATCAGATGGTGGTTAGAGCGAGGCCAGTTCGAGTCAGGGTCGTGAGGTGTTTCAGTCGGTTTCTTCAAGCCATGGTGGTCGTTCTTATGGGAGTCGCCCTCGACAGGGTTGCTATGAGTGTGGGTGAGATGGGTCATTAGGCCAAGGACTGCACCTCCCGCTAGAGGCTGTGGTTAGGGTCAGGACCGTAGAGGTGGTCATCAGGGTATACGGGGTGGTCCCCAAGGAGGTAGGTCATGTGGTAGGTTTGATGGTCGGGGCAGAGGTAGACATAGCCATTTATTTACAGCTCCAACGAGGGCAGAGGTTGAGGCATCAGACGATGTGATCACAGGTACGATTCTTTTATGCCAGCAGTCCGTTTTAGCTTTATTTGATCCGGGCTCTACATTTTTGTATGTTTCTGTTTACTATGCCTCTCGCTTGAGTATGATATATGAGCCTCTTGTAGCGCCGTTGCGTGTGTTGACCCCCGTGGGTCAGTCTTTAGTAGTGGATCAGGTATTTTGATCTTGCTTAGTTACTATCCAAGGGCGTGACACCCGGGCTGACCTTATATTGCTTGATATGTTTGATTTTCGATATTATTCTGGGCATGGACTGGTTATCCCCTTATCGCATTATTTTAGATTGCATCTCTAAGACTGTTACCTTAGCCATTCCTGGTATTCCTCAGGTGGTGTGGCAGGGATCTCGTGGTAGCACACCAGTTGGGGTTATCTCTTTTATTCGGGCTATGAGGCTAGTGGCTAGAGAATGCATATCATATTTGTCCTATGTGCGTGATGTAAGTAGGGAGCTTCCTATGGTTGAGTCAGTTCCTATTGTTCGTGACTTCTTAGACGTGTTTCCTACCGACCTACCTAGCCTACCCCCAGAGCGTGATATTGATTTTCTGATTGAGCTTGATCCAGGTACTCGGCCTATTTCTATTTCGCCATATCAAATGGCTCCTGCAGAGCTTAGTGTTCAGCTTCAGGATCTTTGGGGTAAGGTATTTATCAGACCTAGTGTATCACCTTGGGCGCTCCCATTCTTTTTGTTAAGAAGAAAGACGGTACGATGCGCATGTACATTGACTGTAGGCAGTTGAATAAGGTGACAGTGAAGAATATATATCCTCTACCTAGGATTGATGACCTATTTGACCAACTACAGGGAGATTCTATGTTCTCTAAGATTGATTTGAGGTCCGGTTACCACCAGTTAAGGATTAGGGCAACGAACATCCCTAAGACTGCATTTAGGACTCGTTATGGCCATTATGAGTTCTGGGTGATGTCATTTGGGTTGACTAATGCCCCTGCTGCCTTTATGGACATGATGACGCGCGTGTTCAGGCCTTACCTTGATTCCTTCATGATAGTCTTCATTGATGACATTTTGATATACTCGCGGAGTAGAGGTGATCATGAGCAACATTTGAGAGTTGTGCTCCAGACTTTGAGAGATCAACGACTTTATGTCAAGTTCTCAAAGTGTCAGTTTTAGTTAGACTATGTAGCGTTCTTGGGGCACGTTATATCCAAGGAGGGCATTATGGTAGATCCGGCAAATATTGAGGCTATTCGTGACTGGGCTAGGCCCACCTCAGTTAGTGAGATTCAGAGCTTCATCGGACTAGCAGGCTACTACAGACAATTTATGGAGGGTTTCTCTACCTTGGCAACACCTCTGACCTGGTTGACTCATATTGATGTTCCCTTTATTTGGTCAAAGAAGTGTGAGGTGAGCTTTTTGAGGCTCAAGGACTTATTGACGACCGCTCCTATATTGACACTTGCAGTTGAGGGCGGGGGATTCACGATTTATTGTGACGCATTCGGCGTTGGTTTGGGTTGTGTATTGATGCAACAGGGTCGGGTTATTACTTATGCGTCGAGGCAGCTTAAGGTTAATGAGCGCAACTACCCCACTCATGACTTGGAATTTGCAGCGGTAGTTTTCGCACTTCAGATTTGGAGGCACTACTTATATGGAGTTCGATGTGAGATCTATACCAATCATAGGAGTATTCAGTACATCATGAGCCAAAGGGACCTTAATTCAAGGCAGCGTCGCTGGATTGAGCTCCTGAAGGACTACGACCTCTCTATTCTCTATCATCTAGGCAAGGCGAATGTGGCAGCGGACGCCTTGAGCTGGAAAGCGGTGAGTACAGGTAGTCTAGCCTTCCTATCTGTTAAGGAGCGACCCTTGGCTTTGGACATTCAGTTCTTAGCTAATAGCATGGTTCGATTGGATATTTCAGATTCTAGACGTGTCTTAGCCTATATGGGAGTTCAATCTTCTTTGTTTGATTGGATCTGTGGTTGTCAGCTTGACGATGAGGCCTTGGTGGCCCTTAGAGATCGAGTATTAGCGGGTGATGATGGTCAGGCTACCTTAGATCCTGATGGAGTGTTGATATTCGCCGGCCGCATCTGTGTTCCGAGATTTAGAGATTTGATACAATTGATACTTTCTGAGGGTCATGAGTCTAGATACTCTATCCATCCGGGCACAGCGAAGATGCATCGTGATTTGAGGTAGCATTACTGGTGGAGTGACTTGAAGAGAGATATTAATGACTTTGTTTCCCGTTGTTGTGCTGCCAGTAGGTTAAGGCCGAGCATTTGCGGCCTGGTGGTGAGTTTTAGAGATTGCCCATTCTGGAGTCGAAGTGGGATCGCATTACTATGGATTTTGTGGCTGGCCTACCGCGGACTTCTAGAGGTGTTGATAGCATTTGGGTAATTGTTGATTGATTGACCAAGTCAGCACATTTCTTTCCTATTCATTCTTTATTTAGCGCTGAGATGTTGGCTCGTATCTACATTTGCGAGGTGGTTCGACTTCATGGGGTGCCAATTTCTATTATATCAATCCAAGGTTCTCAGTTCACGTCTAGCTTTTAGAGGACCTTTCAGGATGAGTTGGGAACTTGGGTTGACCTTAGTATAGCTTTCGACCCGCAGACTGATGGTCAGTCGAAGCGTACTATTCAGGTCCTTGGGGACATGCTGCGGGCTTGTGTGTTGGAGTTTGGTGGTCATTGGGACCAGTTCTTGCCTTTGGCGGAGTTTGCGTATAACAACAGCTACCATTCTAGCATTCAGATTGCCCCGTTCGAGGCATTGTATGGTAGGCGTTGTCACTCTCCGGTGGGTTGGTTTAAGTCTACAGAGCCTAGGTCGTGGGGTACGGATTTGATTTAGGACGCTTTGGACCAGGTGAGAGTGATTCAGGATAGACTCAGGACGGCTTAGAGTAGGCACCAGAGTTATGCGGATCGGAGGCGTTGGCCTTTGAGATTCTCTGTTCGTGATCGGGTATTACTCCGGACAGTTTGGGAGGTTGCTTATGAGTTGGCCCTACCTCCAGTATTTTCAACCATCCACCCGGTTTTCCATGTCTCGATGTTGCGGCGGTATGTTCCTGATGAGTCCCATGTGCTCCAGTATGATGCAGTCGAGTTGGATGACCGTTTGACATTTGTAGAGGAGCTAGTTGCCATTCTAGCCAGAGATGTGAGGAGATTGCACACGAGAGCCATTCCTGTTGTTAAGGTCTGTTGGAGGCATCGTTCAGTCGAAGAGGCACCTGGGAGAGCAGGAGATGCGAGAGTAGTTTCCCGGCTTGTTTGAGCCTTCAGGTACTTCTTGACCATTACTTTCGTGGACGAAAGTCCTTTTTAGTAATGGATATTGTAATGACCCTTCTGGTCATTTCTGTGTTTTGTCTTCTATGTGTCGTTGAGAGCGTTCCTGTAGTGACCCCAAGTCATTTATGACTTGATGGGACTGACAGTTCGGTCATCTGGTCGTTCGTTTGGTTGTTGTGCGAGTTTTAGTGTTTTTGGAGCTTATGAACCTTGAACGATCATTTTCGATCAAAAGTTCAAGAAGATGACATCATAATCCAATTCTGACGACTCCATCAGCTCCGGAAGGGTCATTTTAGGCTAGTAGCATGGTCGGCATGACTCCTGAGATTTTCAGTGTGAGTCAGTGCTATTAGGCGTTTTAACTATAAGTTTAAGCCTAAGTTTGACTTTAATCAACATTTTGAGTAAACACACTCGGATGAAAATTTTGTCAGTGCGGTTAGCTCTGGAATGTCGAGTTTGGTCTAGATTGATCCTTCTTTTGTGTCCCGAGGTTTTCGATATTTTTCTGAGCCCTTTTGTGGTTTTTGACTTAAAATGGCATTTGGGTGTGGGACCCACTTTTTATCAAGATGACCTCATATGGAAATTCCGACTGCTCCATTGAGTCTGCAATATCGAATTTGGTAAGGTTGCATATCTCATTTGCGTACACGGGGTTCCGAACGAGTTCGGAGCACCTCGTTGGAGTTTTTATGTTTTGGAAAAAATTTGCCAAAATATCTGATATAAATGCAGATATATCAGCCAACTTTTCCAAACTTAAAACCCTCATCTCTCAACCGATTTAGGTGATTCAAAGTGCGGGAGCTTCGTATTCTCATTGGCTTCCCTGTAGAGTGTTTGGAAGTTCTCAAGTGCACGTAGTTCGAGGTAATTTTGTGATTAACCTGACTGATGTACCCTTTTTTGAGCCTTTGTTTTTGGCAATCTTGTTTTGGTCATATCTCACTTATTTTAGCTCAGTTTCGGGTGATTCGAAGTCCCACATGTTGGGAATTATCGTGACTACCTCGTAGAGTGTTCAAGGAGTGCTGGAAACTTTTTGATTTTCGTTAATTTCGAGCTTAGACTGTTGCTGTTTTCTTTTAAGTTGATTAAAGTATGGTTTTCTTGCTTGTTGGGTTTTGCTGTGTTTTAAGCCTCACCAAGTTTGGGGTGCTGTTTAGGGTCTCTTGACGGAATCAATTTCAGACAGTTCGGTGTGGGTCCCACGATTTTCATTGTGACTCCAAAATTGACCCGTCTCCATTTATTGTGATTTTTGTGTCTAAACGACCGTACTAATGTTGTGATCCTATATTTGATAGAGTGACAGCGTTCAAGGGTCGTTCAGGAAGAAAAATATTTGGTAATGTGATTTGGAGCGCGCGCGGTCAGCCTTAAGGTAGGCTACGACTTCCTTTTTTTAGATTGAGATTAATTGTGTAAAAGCATGTCGATTAGAGTGAATTGGGGGTGGGTACCAGTTTCCTACCTTACTTTGATTAGATACCTCATATTAGGATCGATTGGCCATATTTGGGTGTAGTATCATGTTAACCAGTTTAGTAGAGTTGCATGTTTATGTGCTAAATGCTATTGTATACTTGTATGCTATGTGTTGCATGCCTTGTTCATCCTTAACCATAAGCAGGATTTCCCTAGTCTAGGTTAAGCTAGCATTGCCTTAGACTTATGACCCGTATAGGCTGAATAGCCTTGACTTTCTCCCGACGTCGTTCGGATGACTTAGCTCCTTGTAGACTGGAGTAGTAGACTTGAGTCTGATAGTTTGAGTCTTAGATTAGGCGTTATCGCTGCGTGTTGTACTTATGTATCTTCTCCCTCTCATTCTATGGTTCCGAGGCATTCTCGAAGGTCCGGTGCATCACTAGAGGCGCGGGATTGAGATAGTATAGGCTTGGAGCCTTTTATGTGATTATTAGAGTAGACGGTGTTCCATGGTGGTTGTTGGATTGGATCCTATTGGAGATACTATCGCCCTCGGGGTCGTTCTTTCTAGCTAGGCTAGAAGCGTATCGCTGGTTGGGTAGACTCGGTGATATCGGCGATCACCCCCGGGCCGCTCTTTCTAGCTGGGCTGGGAGTGTTCTACTAGCTGGGTGTCCCCGGGTAGCTCTTTCTAGCTGGGCTGGGAGCTGACTGCGTGGTAGGACAACTCGCGATATCTACCTCACTCACAGGTCACTCTTTCTAGCTGGTCTGGGAGTGGACTGTTTGGTTGGGTCCCCCCTGGGGTTACTTTTTCTAGCTGGGCTGGGAGTGGACTACTGGCCGGGTGGAGTCTGATGGATTATCTTAGTTACTTTGGGCTGGGAGCCCAGTTTTCTTCTATCTTAGTAGACTTAGCTTTTTTGTGTACCTGTTGGGCTTATGGGGGTCCGTTCAGGTTTTATTTGAACTTGCTCACGAGTATACCTTCTGGGCTTATGGGGTCCAGTTAGGTTTAGTTTAGTTGTACTTAGTTTATTTCTGGTATGCTCGTGTGCTTTCTTTTCGTTTCTGCTTTGACCTCTCTGTGTCTAGATTCTATCCTTTCATATTGTGTGTACCCTTTTTGCTCAGTCGGCCTATGATGCCTACTAAGTACCTATTGTGTTGGTACTTACGCTACGCTCTACATCTATTTCGTGATGCAGGTCCCAGTACCAGTTATCAGCGGTAAGTAGTTCCAGCCTTCTCTTGCAGTTGTGACTTAGAGACGAGGGCAAGCACTTAGCGTTTTGGGTTTGTTCTGCCTCCTTCTTTTGGTTTAGCTAGTCTTGTTGCTTTTGAGACACGTTGTGTTGTGGTCCACTTTTGGGACTTGTACTCTTTATTAGATAGCTCTGTACTAGTGACTTCCAGGTTCTGGGAGGGATTTCTATATATATTTATTTTGGTTTGCTTTCGCCTCGTTGTCCTTGTTTAGTTAATTGTTTCCGCTAGTTTCTATCCTTGCACTCATTGCTTGATGTTCTGGGTTTCAGGTTGGCTTACCTACTGGTAGGGTATAGTAGGTGTCATCATGATTCGAGAAATCGGATTGTGACAAGGATGGAGTGAAGAGATTAGTTGGACAATTATTAATGCAAAAGGGAAAAATGCCAAAGCTGAAGTGCTAGCTAGTTGTGTATACCATGTATGGGAAGAAAGGAACAAGAGGTGGTTCCAAAAAGTTCAAAGGGAACCAAAAGCGATAATCAGACATGTAATTCAGGAACAATTTCATTGAGGCTCGATGCTTCCATGTGTCCAGAACTGTCTGAGGCAGCTAAGCTTCTATCCATAAAAGAATTCTAGAAATATAACACAAGTCGAAGAGTTTAGTAGTATAGGCAAATACCGTTGAAGGTAGGGATGCCCAATTCAGTGGTTTTTATTTCTATTCTAACTTCGTTGGAAAATATTAGTGTTGTAAATAATACTTGGATGATAAAATGTTTTTATTTTCCAAAAAAAACCGCACATGAATTATATTTATAATTATTTAAAATAAAAATATCTAAATAAATCGGCAAGAACTAGCAGAGCATGGTCGCTATTAACATTTAGTCAATTTTTAATTATTTTAATATATAAGGTCTACGAGCCTCGCTTTAACATTTAAAATAAAAAATATTAATCAAAACAGAAAAAATTAATCAAACCAAAAATTTCGATATACCTATTCTTCTATATAAATGAAAATTCAATAAGATAAAAAGGCAAACTAAATTAAGGAGTGGAACTAGAAAAAGTAGTTCTAAAATGGTGAAACTTCAAATGCTCATAACTTTGTTCTCAGATGTCTGTTTCAGACGATATTTTTTTAATCTGGGTATTTTCTCGAGATCTATGCGAGCAAACAGCCATAAGGCAGTTTGACTGAGCGAATTTTATCATAAATGCCTTTTAACCCATCCAGTTTTGAATTTCCCCCAATTTGGCTAAGGATTTTTATTCCTTTTTAGTAAAAATCTGATGAAAAAAAATTGATTTTGAGTTCGAAATACCTTGGTAATGCGAATGTGAATGTCAATTTTAATATTGAATAATCAATTGTAGCAAACGAGGTACTTACTATTAGCGGACAAAATAAATAATAAAAAATGTTCATTAAATAATTACATGATAATTGCCTTGTTGGTTTAGCTTCTACTATTTTTTGACCTCCACAATGTAGGTTCAAACCTAGGAAAAACCGATTAAAATAGATACGGCTTCCCAACAAATATGCATGAAGTGTGGCCTAATGTTCACTCCCTTTTGATTTTTGAATAGGTTGGGTATTCACATGTTGCCGACTCGACGTGTTGTGGTGCACGACGTATGGTGGTCAGGGGCAATGGTGCCCATTACACATCCAGGAGCCGCATGTAATGTTGTGGTGCAGTACCGTGTGCAGGATTACGAATGAATGCTTCCAAGTTAAAATTTGGGGCCAGAAGCGATGCATGCCCCTGCCATAATACGATTGTCGACCAGCAATAGGGGCCTCTGGCCTCCAAAGGCATATGTCGTTATCTAGGTCGTCATGACAGAAAGATTGTGGTGCTCCGGGAGCCAGATCTATGGCCTAATACACACGAAAAATTGTGGAATTTAGGCGGTTCTTAAAAAAAGGCTTGTAAATGCGGAAATGGGCGTTAAAAAAATGATGTGAGTATACGTGAAGGTTCCCCAACTCATTACGAAGGTCCTCATAAAGTTTTTTGAGAAAAAATTACAGGTGCTCCGGGCACCAGATCAATGGACTAATACACACGAAAAATCAGAGAATTTGGGCGGTTCTTAAAAAAAGGGCTAGTAAATGCGGAAATGGGGGTTAAAAATGGTGTGAGTATACGTGAAGGTTCCCCAACTCATTACGGAGGTACTCATAAAGGTTTTTGAGGAAAACATTTTGGGTGCTCTGGGAGCCAAATCCATTGGCTAATACACACGAAAAATCTGGGAATTTGGACAGTTCTTAAAAGAGGGCTTGTCAATGTGGAAATGGGCGTCAAAAAATGTTCTGAGTATACGTGAAGGTTCCCAACTCATTACGGAATTTCTAATACAGTTTTTCAGAAAAAAATTGGGTACTCCGGGCATCAAATCCATGGGCTATACACACGAAAAATAGGGAAATTTGGGTGATTATTAAAAAAGGGCTTGTAAATGTGGAAATGGGCGTAAAAAAAATGATGTGAGTATACGTGAAGGTTCTCCAACTCATTACAGAGGTCTTTATAAAGTGTTTGAGAAAAAAAATTGTGTGCTCCGTGCTCCAAATCCATGTGCTATAACACACGAAAAATTGAGGAATTTGGGAGGTTCTTAAAAAAGGGCTTGTAAATGCGGAAATGGGCGTTAAAAAATGATGTGAGTATACGTGAAGGTTCCCCAACTCATTACGGAGGTTCTCATAAAGTTTTTTGAGAAAAGAATTCTAGACGCCAGATCAATGAGCTAATACACACGAAAAATTAGGGAATTTTGGTGGTTCTTAAAAAAGGGTTTGTAAATGAAGAAATTGACGTTAAAAAATGGTGTGAGTATACAAGAAGATTCCCCAACTCATTACGGAGGTCCTCATAAAATTTTTTGAGAAAAATATTTCGGGTGCTCCGGGCTCAAAATCCATTGGCTAATAGACACGAAAAATTGGAGAATTTGGGTGGTTCTTAAAAAAGGGCTTTTAAATGAGGAAATTGGCGTTGAAAAAATAGTGTGAGTATACTTAAGGTTCCCCAACTCATTACAGATGTCTTTATTAAGTTTTTGAGAAAATAATTTCAGGTGCTCAGGGCGTCAGATCCATGGGCTAATACACACGAATAATCGAGGAATTTGGGTCATTCTTAAAAAAAAGATTTGTAAATGCGAAAATGGACGTTAAAAAAATGGTGTGAGTATAAGTGAAGGTTCCCTAGCTTATTACGTAGGCCCTCATGAAGTTTTTTGAGAAAAAATTTTTGGGTGCTCCGGGCGCCAGATCCATAGGCTATAAAACACACGAAAATCAGGGAATTTTGGGGATTTTTAAAATAGAGCTTGTTAATGCAGAAATAAGCGTTAATAAAATAGTGTGAGTATACGTGAAGGTTCCCAACTCACTACAGTGGTCCTCATAAAGTTTTTTGAGAAAAAAAATTTGGGTGTTTCGGGAGCTAGATCCATTGGCAAAATACACACGAAAAATTGGAAAATTTAAGCGGTTCTTAAGAGGGGCTTGTAAATGCTAGGCGTTAAAAATGATGTGAGTATACGTGAAAGTTCCCAAATCATTAAAGGGGTCCTCATAAAGTTTTTTGAGAAAAAAATTATGGATGCTCCGGACACCAAATCTATGGTCTAATACACACGAAAAATCAAAAAATTTGAGCGGTTCTTCAAAAAGGCTTGTAAATACGGAAATGATGAACGTTAAAATACTGGTGTAAGTAAACTTGAAGGTTCCCAACTCATTACGGAGGTCCTCATAAAGTTTTTAGAGAAAAGAATTTTGGGTGCTCTGAGCACCAGATCCATTGACACACAAAAAATTGAGAAATTTGAGCGATTCTGAAAAATGGGCTTGTGAATGCAGAAATGGGAATTAAAAATGGTGTAAATATACGTGAAGGTTCCCCAACTCATAATGGAGGTCCTCATGAAGTTTTATGAGAAAAAAATTATGTGTGCTCCGGACGCCAAATTAATGGGCGAATACACACGAAAAATCGGAAAATTTTGGCGGTTCTTAAAAAAGGGATTGTCAATGTTGAAATGGGCGTTAAAAAATGGTGTGAGTATACGTGAATGTTCCAACTAATTACAGAGGTCCTCATAATATTTTTTGAGAAAAAAATTTCTGGTTCTCTGGACGCCAGATCCATGGGCTATACACACGAAAAATCAGGAATTTGGGCGGTTCTTAAAAAAGGGCTTGTAAATGCGAAAATGGGTGTTAAAAATGGTGAGTATACGTGAAAGTTCCCCAACACATTATGAAGGTCCTCATAAAGTTTTTGAGAAAAAAAATTTGGGTGCTCTGAGCGCCAGATACATTTTTTAATACAGACGAAAAATTGAGAAATTTGGGCGATTCTTAAAAAAGGGCTTGTAAATATGAAAATGGGGGCTAAAAATGGTGTAAGTATACGTCAAGGTTCTCCAACTCATTACGGAGGTCCTCATAAAGTGTTTTGAAAAAACAATTATGGGCGCCAGATCCATGGGCTAATACACACAAAAAATTATGGAATTTGGGCGGTTCTTAAAAAAGCACTAATAATTGCGGAATGAGACTTAAAAATGATGTGAGTATACATGAAGATTTCCCAACTCATTATTAAGGCCATCATAATGTTTTTTGAGAAAAAAATATTTGGGTGCTCTAGGCGCCAGATCCATAGGCATTAACACACGAAAAATCAAGGAATTTGGGCGGTTCTTAAAAAAAGGATTGTAAATGGGGAAATGGGAGTTGAAAATAGTGTGAGTATACGTGAAGATTTTCCAACTCATTACAGAGTTCCTCATAAAGTTTTTGAGAAAAAAATTGCGGGTGCTCAGGGTGCCAGATTCATGGGCTAATATACACGAAAAATCAAGGCATTTAAGCGGTTCTTAAAAAAGGGCTTATTAATGCGGAAATGGGCGTAAAAAATGGTGTGACTATATGTGAAGGTTCCCCAACTCATTACGGAGGTCCTCATAAAGTCATTTGAAAAAAAACTTGGGTGCTCCGGGAGCCAGATCCATTGGCTAATACACACGGAAGATTGAAAAATTTGGGCGGTTCATAAAAAGGGGCTTGTAAATGTGGAAATAGGCGTTAAATGATGGTATGAGTATACGTCAAGGTGCCCAACTCGTTATGGAGGTCCTCATAAAGTTTTTTGAGAAAAAAATTTCAGGTGCTCCAGGCGCCAAATCCATGGTACACACGAAAAATTGGAAAATTTGGGTTGTTCTTAAAAAAGGGCTTGAAAATGCGGAAACAAACGTTAAAAAAATTATGTGAGTATATGTGAAGGTTCCCCACTCATTACGGAGGTCCTCATAATGATTTTAAGAATAAAATTTTGGGTGCTCTAGGCGCCAGATCCATGGGCTAATATATATGAAAATCGGGGAATATGGCGATTCTTAAAAGAGGGCTTGTAAATGTAGAAATGGGCGTTAAAAAATTATGTGACTATACGTGAAGGTTCCCCAACTCATTACGGAGGTCCTCATAAAGATTTATAAAAAAAAATGGGTGCTCCGAGCGCCAGATCCACGTGCTAATAAACACGAAATATTGGAAAATTTGGGCGGTTCTTAAAAAAGGGCTTGTAAATGTGGAAATGGGTGTTAAAAAAATTGTGAGAGTATGCGTGAAGGTTCTCCAACATATTACGAAGGTCCTCATAAAGTGTTTTGAGAAAAAATATTCGGGCGCCAGATCCATGGGCTAGTACACACGAAAAATCAGAGAATTTGGACGATTCTTAAAAAAGGGTTTGTAAATGCAGAAATAGACGTTAAAAAATGGTGTGAGTAAACATGAAGATTCCCCAACTCATTACGGAGGTCCTCATACAATTTTTTGAGAAAATCATTTTGGGTGCTCCGGGCTCCAGATCCATGGGCCAATAGACACGAAAAATTAGGGAATTTGGGCTATTTTTTAAAAAGTGCTTTTAAATGGGGAAATGGGCGTTAAAAAATGGTGTGAGTATACGTGAAGGTTCCCCAACTCATTACAGAGGTCTTCATAAAGTTTTTGAGAATATAATTTCGGGTTCTCAGGGCGCCAGATCCATGGGCTAATACACACGAAAAATCAAGAAATTTGTGCGATTCTTAAAAAGGACTTGTAAATGCGAAAATAGGCGTTAAAAAAATGGTGTGAGTATACGTGAAGGTTCCCCAACTCCTTACGTAGGTTTTCATGATTTTTTTGAGAAAAAAAATTCGGGTGCTCCGGGCGCTAGATTCATAGGCTAATACACACGAAAATTTGTGTGATTGAGTAGTTCACTGACTCCGTGATTTTAGGTACCGATACACCGAAGAGTAAGATTGTTTGATCCTGGGAGGATATGTTCCATTAACCTCGGATACTTGAGGGGAATAATTTCCTTAAGGGGACACTGTGCATTCAGTGGGCTCGATTTTCTTTCTTTGAGAAAAATATTTTGTGTATTTTTTCTAATCTATTTTTTATTCTATTTTCTGTACTAGTTTTAATTTTCTAGTTTTGAAAATACTCTTTAAAGATTGTTGTTTCTTACCATCAAAGTTTTGTTCTACGTATTTTAGGAATACAATATGAACAACAATCTTAAGGAAATTAGTGTACAATTGGTATTTCTTGTATTTTACTGATTGAGGAAAACAGATCATGGAAGTAGAAGATTAATGCACTACTTCTCAAGAATTCAGTGCTTTGTTTAGCAAGGTCGAAGTGAGAATGTACTAGAAAAATTGGTGGTATTCCGGTTAAAGATTACACCAGGTAACCTTCTTATTACTATCCAAGGAGGAAAATAGTTTCTAAAAGTTAACTCTTTTGACATTTATCGTGTGTATCTTTGAAAAAAGATCTGCAAACCATCTATTTTTGAATGAATTTTTCTTGGCAAATAGTGTTGCCTTTAAAATTCTTTAGTTTGCAGAATGAGAGATGCACATTTTTGTTTGATAAAATAGTATGTCAAAATGTTATAGTTGGAAGTCTATTTGAAAAGAAAAACATTTCTATGTGATAATCTAAGAATATGTTTTATTCTGTTTGGAGAAAAAAAACTTTTGTAGTTTTGTACTCCATGTGAAATTTGATTGTGTCTGATTTTTGTAGACTAAAAGATTTTGTAGTTTTCTACTACGGATAAATTAGACTATGCAATTGGTTTGAAGAAAATGAAAACTTCACCTAGTAAGTCTGTGTTGTAATTTTGGTTTTCTACAAACTTCATTGTTAAATAGAAACAAATTGTACAAAAAAAGTGTCTTTATTGTTAGTATTCTAAATACTAAGTCGTATGTCTAATAGTGAGAAAAAAAAAGGCAAGTGACTTAAAGTGTGTGATTTTTGTGCCTGCAATAGGTGTCTCTATGGAATGAACTTTGACACTATGTAAAGATTGTCAAAGAGAATTGAAGCATTATAATTCTTCCGTAGAATAATATTTCCAAAAGAGGTTTCATGCTGCCAATGACATTTTGATAGTCTGGGAAAATATGTGGAAAAATTATTTTCAACTACTTGAAAAATATTTTTGAGATCATATTTAAAATGTGGGGGTTCTTTGCTTATGATAAAGATAAAATTCAACTTTGTGTCTAATTTAATTTTGGAGCAAAAGATATGAAATTCAATGATACTTTTGTATTATGTTAGACCGACAAAATTCTTGGAGTATATTTGATATTGTGGTTGTTGAGTTCTCTTTTACTAGTATATGGTGTGACTAGTATGAAACTACCAAATTATATATATACTTGTTCAAAAATAATTGTGTTCTTTTATGAAAAATGTCACTTAAAATGTTGTGATTTTTCATGAAAAGATATGTCTATTAAAATAAAAGTATTTGTATAGACATGAATATTGGTGAATAGTCATTTGTCATGTTCTGTAAAAGAAGCATTTGGACTATATTGCCTTTATTGGACCCGATGAATCTTTGTTCATGGGTAGTTCTCTAACAATCAAATTGAAAGTTATGGAAAGGTCCTTCTGAAAAGGACATTTGACAAGGTGATGACTCTAAACAATGTTTGTATCACACAAAAATTGTAATAAATAGGAACAAATATTTGTGACAAAAAGCTACCTCGCGGAGAGCTTTTCAAACTCTATATTTTTATTTGTTCTTACTTGCTTGATTCAAACTGTTTGTGACATGAACACTTGGGACATGTCAATTACAAAACCTTGTAAGGAAAACTGATCAACTTAGATGTTTTGTTTAACTGACATGAACACTTGGGACATGCCAATTACAAAACCTTGTAAGGAAAACTGATCAACTTAGATGTTTTGTTTAACTTTGAGCTCAATAAATAAAAATGTCAAGTTTGTGTGGAATCTAAGTATGATGAGCATTCTTATAAATCTGTTGAAAGGAATTATAATCCCTTAGAGTTGATTTACACTGACATTTGTGATATGAAGTCAACACCATCTCTTAGTGGGAAAAAGTATCTCATAACTTTCATTGACAATTGCATTAGAAACGACTATGTCTATTTTTTGAATGGTAAGGATGAAACAATAAAAACGTCTAGACAATACAATATTTAAGTTAAAAATCAGTTAGGAAAAAGACAAGAAGTGATAGGGATGGAGAATATAAATCTCCTTTTGCATAAATATATTTGGAAAGTGGATTTATCCATCAAATTACTATCATATTCACCTAAATCTAATGGAATTGCAGAATGGAAAAAATCAAACTTTGAAGGAAATGATGGTTGCATTACTTATAAGTTCAGGCTTACCACAAAACTTGTGTGGAGGAACTATCCTTACTGCAAAAGGGAACAACAAAAAATTTTGTCTTTTCAGAAAGAAAGCAATTTTGTTTGTTCAGGACACAATCTATTCCATATGAGAAATGGAAAGGAAGAAAATCCAACTTGAAATATTTCAAAGTGTGGGGGTGTCTAGCCAAAGTCCAAGTTCCTATTCCTAAAAGGATTAAAATAGGATCTAAGAACCGTGGACTATAAAATTAGACTTGAGTAGTCTAGTGAAAGGTCTAAAAGACCTTGGAAAGAACAAAAGGAGAATGTACTTAACAAAGATATTCAGACGTGTATTAGATGTCAAAGAACATCTACTACCTTCAGATCTGATTTTGTAACATTTCCTATGTCTTATGTGGACTGATCCTTTTGGAAAACAACTCTCTTAAATGGAGAATTGGAGGAATAAATTTACATGGAACAACCCGAGGGTTTTGTGGTTTCTGGTAAAGAAAAGCAAGTGTGAAAACTTGTTAAGTCACTTTGTGGACTAAAATAAGCACCCAAACAATGACATAAGAAATTTGACCAAACCATGTTGGCAAATGGATTTAAGAATGATGGAAGTGATAAATGTGCTTACATTAAAATCACAAAATCATTGTTTGTTTGTATATTGATGACATGTTGATCATTTAGAAAGCAAGTTTAATATGAAAGATCTTGGAGTTGTTGATGCGATCTTAAGTATAAGAATCATTGGAACTCCATAATGTTTAGCATTGTCACGGTCGCATTACAATAAAAAGGTACTTGACTAGTTCAAATACTTGGATTTTAATATTGTCACGACTCCAATAAATGTGAGTTTTTCACTTCAAGAGAATGAAAGTGACTCACAATCGGATTATGCTAGAGTATTAAGAAATATGATGTATGTCAGAAAGTGTACGCGATCAGATATAGCATGTACTATTAATGAACTGAATCGGTTCACGAGTGATCCCAATCGAACTCATTGGATGACAATGAAAAGAGTTTTGGGATATTTAAAACATACTCAAAACTATGTCTTGCATTATAACAATATCCAACATTATTGAAAGTATATAGTGATGCAAATTGGATCACAGGGATCAAATGAAGTAAAATCCATGAGTGGATATGTATTTATTCTTGGTGGAGGAGCAGTCTCTTGGAAATCTTCCAAAAAGACATGTCTCGCTAGCTCTATAATGATCTCAGAGCTATGTGCTCTAGATAAGACCGGTAAATAAGTTGAAAGACTCTGAAATTTCTTGATAGATATTCTTTTTTGGCCCAAACCTTTGGCATCAGTATGCATACACTTTGATAGTCAAGATGCAATAGGTAGGGCATGGAGCATGATGTATAACGGAAAGTCTCGTCATATAAGACATAGACATAATACCGTTGGAAAACTACTCTCTAGTGAAATTATCACAATTGACTATGTAAAGTCAAATGATAATGTGTCGAACCACTTACAAAAAGGCCTAACTAGAGAGAAAGTTGAAAGATCATCTAAGGGAATGGGTTTACGGCTTAGGACAAGTCATCATGGTGGTAACTCTACCTAGAAGACCGAAGATCCCAAGAGCTAGGTTCAAGGAGAAAAACAAAGTCGTGACTGACGGTTCGGCATTGTCAACCAACTCAATCCATTCTCATGATGAAGACAGTGCTTAGGAACAAGGATACAACATTAAGGCTTGTTAATGAGTTAATAAGCTTAATGTTTTTAATGATTTGCTAAGTTTGGCAGATTTGACCAAATAGTGTATCTACGTGATAACACGGTTAGAAATCACCTATGTGAGTGTGAAGTGTAAGCCGAAAGAGGATGATTGTCAAAAGCCCATCTCTCTATACACTCATGAAACTAAGAGGTATTCATGGCTGAAACGAACACAATCGTAAGAACCATAAACGGTAAGGGGTTGATTATGTGGCATATGGTTGTCTAGGTATACACCAAATCTTGATGGTTCAAACATATCAAATCTACCGATTGACCGAGTATATCCAACATATGTTCACTACGGAAAGTTCAAAGGGAAACCTACTTATCCAGATGCAATTAATTTTTGCTTGTAAAGTACACATACTTTTCCATTTCTTTGTCATGGAGTCATTCCCCATTCATGCGGGGTATTGTTATGTTTTAAAAGGTGTGAATGGAAAATGAAGAGTTGCGACTTTTATGAAGAGTTGTGACTTATATAAAAAGTAGTGACTTTTATGAAGAGTTGTGACTATTATGAAAAGTTGTGACTTTTATGAAAGGTTGTGACTTTTATAAAATGTTGTGACCTTTCCAAAAAATTGTGACTTTTTCAAAGGGTTGTGACCTTTCCGGTAAGGCACAATAAGAACCTTTTCACACTACCCTTTATTTTCTATAAATTGAGGGATTTCCTCTCATTTTAAGAGAACCAAAAATTTTCTAGACTTCTCCTACTACTAAATCTAGTATTCTAAGTGTACTTTACTGTCTTTGAGTGGTTCGCTGACACCGTTGTTTTAGATACCGATACACCGGTGAGTAAGATCGTTCTATTCTAGGAGGATATACTCCATTAATCTCGGGTACTTGAGAGTAATAATTTCCTTAAGGGGACACTGTGCATTCAGTGAGCTCGGTTTTCTTTCTTTGAGAAAAATATTTTGTATATTGTTTCTAATCTGTTTCTGATTCTATTTTCTCTACTAGATTTAATTTTCTAGTTTTGAAAATACTCTTTAAACTTTGTTGTTTCTTACCAAGTTCTTCAAAATTTTGTTCTAAGTATCTTAGGAATACAAGATGAACAACAATATATATATATATATATATATATATATATATATATATTGTGTATTTACTTCTTTTTTAATTAACATTGAACAATGAAAGAATTTTCACTATCAAAATATAAGTTAAAAAAATTAAAAAAAGTGTTTGTGAACTCACAGTAATGTAAATCACGAATTTTTTTAAGAGTAAATTTTAGGTTTAGCAAACATAAAAATCATATTTCTATGTTATAGCTATAGTTTGTATAATTGCGCTCCATAGCAAACTTTATGTTTGTTATGGAGCATCGATTTGTATAAATCGCTGGCAGCCTCTCATTTGTATAAATCATTGGCAACCTCTTAATTCATTTTTATGTGTTTGTATATCTGCATAAAATTTGAATTTGTATACAATTGAATCGAAATAAAACGTTTGTATATCAAATCTCTCTCTCGCGCTTTATACAACACAAATTATACATTGTAATTTGTATAATATGTGTTTATATAAAGCGAAAAAGAGAGAAAGACAAAAGAGAACTGGGCAGGGGAAGATCTGTATTTGTATAATTATAAGTGTATAGGACGAAAATATATGTATTTGTATTTGTATATACACTTTTCTCTCGCTTTATACAAACACAAACACATTTAATACATTTGTGTTTGTATAAAGTGAGAGAGGCGAGGGAGAGACTGGCGAGCGAGAGAGGGAGAGTGGCGAACGAGAAAGCCGTGGAGAGAGGCGAATGACAACTGTTTGCTATTGGTTACGATTAAATGAAACTGTGGTTATAGCATTTAATTTAAATTAATAGTTTGCTATTTTATACAATTTTCCCTTTTTTTAACTCCTTTTTATAACAACAATCCTCCTTAAAATTAGGACAAAAAAATAAAAAAGTATTAATAAGACTACATTAGATTATTAAAAGGTCGTACGTATTGTTCCCCAAGGTCATTAAGGAAGATCTTGTGAAGGTTTTGAAAAAAAGTGTTCGAAAACTATATCACTAAAAAATTTATTGAATAATACACATGAAAAACTAATAAAATCACATAAAACCAGTTGAGTAACCCCTAAATGCTAAGAAAATAGCATGGATCATGGTGAGGATATACATTTTGTTAGTAGATAATATTTTTAAAATTAATTAGTTTATAAAAAAGTTATTTCATTAAAATTAAGAAGTTTATTAATTAATCTTATATAAATGCTTGCCGAATTAATTCAATTTAGCTACGTTCTTAATTAAAATTGACCATAATTAAAATTGATATGGTCATGTCCTAATTTGAAATCTAACCCCTTTTATTGTAAATCTAACTATTTTGTTGCCTAATTTTAAATTCAAACTTTCAGACCAAAACCATATATTTTTTGTTCTCATCCAAAATGACCGTTACAGATACAACTCTAACTCTCTTGGGGCTTTGAATTAAATGTGACATTAAGGTGTCAAAATAAAGGGGCGGTGACATAAATCTTAATTATTGAGTGTAGGTGACAATTCTGTGATTAATGATTAAGGATTGTGGAGTTTCCCTCAAGTTTATAAGTTGGCAGTTTGGTCCATTGAATTAAATGAGAGGTAAAAGGGTAAATGACTAAAACCTAATTTAACCAATTTTGGTGGGAACCAAAATTGGAGGGAAGCCGCCAGCTGTACCAAAAGGGGGGAAATAAAATATTTTTCCCCCGTATTCCTCTTTTTATTCTTCTTCTGCTATGTTCTTGCTCTCTTGCTCTCTTCTTGCTTGGTTGCTTGCCTTTTTTCTTTCCGTTCTCTTTATCTTCTTCTTCTTGTTTTCATACATTGTTGGTCTTGGCTGCTGGTCCTTTTTGAGCTCTTTTCATCTTCTTGAATCAGATTTAGCTAATCTAATCAGTGGACCAGATTTCGTTCTGTATCAATTGGAATTACTTCATAAGTGATTGGGTTCACACACCATTGTTTTGGTAAGTAAAATTACCAGTTCTTTGAAATCATTTATCATCATCTGGGTAGCTGCAATTTTTTCAATAATGTACATTCGCGTTTCCAACAAATGGCTATATATGTTGCAACATATGACTTATACATTTTGTCACAACATGTGATTTCTGTTTCGCAACAGAATAGTTATATGTAGCAACATATGACTTACATTTCCCAACAGGATAGCCATATGTTGCTACATATAACTTACACATGTTGCCACATGTGATTTATTTGTCACAACATATCAGTTATATGTAGCAACATATGACTTACATGTCGCCACATAATAGTCATATGTTGCAACATATGACTTACACATTTCTTCATTAGTACTAATTATTTTTTTAATTAATTTCTTCAGGTACAATAAATGGAGGGATTATTTGTAGGGGTTGATTGTCGTGGTGAATGGGTCGAGAAGAAAAATGATACATTTGGCGTTGGAAGGATGGTAAGAAACGGGGAGGGTCGGTAGGGATGATTGTCGAAAGAAATATTTTGTATGATGATTTTGTGAATTTAGTCATGGAAAAATGTGGATACAATTGTCAACTGAAAGATCTTGTCATGAGTTACATTCCCTATTTTTTTCATAATCAGAAGGTCTTACCTTTTAAAATAACTGATCAGCCTAGTTTGGTTGTTTATTTGGGAGGAGCAGAGAGACCGCCCATATTAAGAGTCTACGTGGATGAAAATCCTATCGAGGAGGATCATAATCTAGAAGAAGACCAACAAGATATGTTAAATGATGAATTTGATGATGTGAACATGAATAATCACGATGCTGGAATTGGAAAAGATGACGTGCCGGACTTTGAGAGCCACAATCCTCATATACCTATTGTTGGCAGCAACATTCCATGTTCTTCTCAATTATCACGTGTGAATAATGTTCTAGATGATGAAACCAATTTTTATAAGGGAATGACATTCAAGAACAAGGAAGAACTGGCAAATTCATTGAAAATTGCTTGCTTGAAAAAAGATTTTAGACTGAAAAAGGTGATCAATTCTCGTAGTGTGTTTTCTTATAAATGTTCATATCCGGAGTGCAATTGGTGGCTGAGGGCTGTGAAATTTACAAGTAGCGACAGGTTTGTCAGTAGAATCTATGAAAAGTACCATACGTGTGGTTCAGAGCATCTTACAAGCCATAATCCCCATGCCATGACAAAAGTCATAGGTAAGTAGTTTGAAAATAGGTTTCCCAATGGTAAAGGCCCATTCACCAGAGACATGTCAAATCAACTCCGCGCAGAATTGGGTTGTAAGGTAAGCTATTGGAAGATTTATAAGGGCATGAAGCATGCTAAGTCTAATTTTAGGGGAACACATGAGCACGGATATGCAGTGCTTAATGCGTACCGTTATATGCTTGAAGTTGCAAATCTAGGAAGCAAGACGACATTGTCGCTTGATGGAAATGGGAGGTTCAAGTACTTCTTTGTATCATATGCCGCTTGGATAACTGGTTTTCAAGAAATGAGAAAAGTAATAGCCGTTGATGGGACATTCCTGAGGAGCAAGTATGAAGGAGTTTTGCTATTGGCGGTGGCACAAGATGCTGAGAATCATATATTTCCAGTGGGCATGAATTTACCTCATCAGTCCAGCACTTATTGGGTTGAGACATTCTTCTTCTTTGGAAATGCAAATAAAAAATCAAGTTGTTTGAACTCAAGATCCGAGTAATTGACTAAGTAGTGATCGTCTTTGTCTCTTTTGCAATTTTGTAATTATTATAAATAAATATTTAGTGGACAACAAGAAGAAATAATAATAATAGTTGAACAACTTTACTTTTTTGCATGATGTTTGTAAAGACCCTTGTTTATCCATTGTGAGAAGAATGACATTAGTTCAGTTGGACCCTCACCGTAAATGTTAAAACCTTCAAATGGATATTGTTGCTTCACATCACAACTGACGACTTCGACTTTCTTCTCTTTCTTTTTCTCTTTCGCTTTCTTTTTCACTTTCTCCTTCGCCTTCTTTTTCATTTTCTCCTTCTCCTTCTCCTTCTCCTTCTCCTTCTCTTGCTCCTTCTTCTTCTCCTTCTCCTTCTCCTGCTTCTTCTCATTCTCCTCCTTCTCCTTCTCCTTCTCTTTCTCCTTCTCTTGCTCCTTCTCCTCCTTCTCCTCCTCCTCCTTCTCCTTGACTTTTGGGTTTGAGTGTGATACTGGAGCAGTAGTCATTGATTTTTTTCTTTCACTAATTATAGATAGTGATTGGAAAATAGATTTTTTTCAACCTCCTACACTTCAAAGGCTGTGAAATCTTCTTGGATGTATGGACATCAATATTATAAGTCATTTCCTTAAAAATATCAATGAGTTCTTTAACACGACTAATAAAATAATCATGTTGCTGCTCACATTCTTCGCATAGACAAAAAGAGCATTTGATGTTAGAAGAGGAAGCAACACCAATAAAAGATTGAGTTGTTGTCATGGATGAAGCTTCTTGTATCATTTCATCTACAAGGTAAATAAAAAAAGGTTGAGAGTTTACAATTGACTATAAAGTAATAATGGGTAGCAATTTATACTTATGTTGACACATATGGATATTTTGTTGCCACATATGTACCTTCTGTTGCCACAGATTAATCTTTTGTTACTACAGATGACCATTTTGTTGCCCTCACATAGGTGATATGTTCCAACATATGATAACTTTGTTGGAATATATACCAACATATCACTAAAATGTAGCAACATGCGGCACATCTTTCAACAAATGAAATATATGTTGGACAACTGAACAAGACTATATTTCTAAAATCATATGAACAAAATGGTCACAAAAAGAACAACAAAAGCAACAAAAAATGAATTTTCACTTACTGTTAACAATACATATACATTTCCTCAAAATTAGGATTTATTGAGTTTGTTGATTTTCTTTCAAAAACAATAAATAATAGGTACCATTATTCAATTTTCACATCTATAGAACAATTTATTGTTCATTAACCCAAGAAAAAAACTTAGTATTGTTCGAAAATTGTAAAATATTTCAAAAAAAATGACTTACCCATTTTAAGTCGAGCACAATCTTCAGTTCACAAAGAGGAGAGAATCATGACCGGAGATGAGGAGGAAGATAAGATAATGGGGGAGAATACTTGTTTTGATAGTCGGATTTTCGGATTTTCTAATGAAGAAGAAGAAGAGAAGAGAGAACGTCGGGAGAAGAAGAGAAAATTCTATTTTCTTTTACCTTTTTTTTTTAAAATGGTTTGGATAGAATTATAAAAGTTGAAAAATGAAGCATTTTTTTTTGTATTTTATAAAAGATTAGAAAGTTTTAAAAATGTTAATTTGATCCCAAATTTACTTAATTATATTTTAAAATGAATTTGACCCTTTCTTGTTCAAAGAGTCACCAAAAATCAAAGCAAGACTTAATTGACACCTTTTGTTTAATTGTCTCAACTCTCTTCTCTTCTTCAAAATAACATTCTCACCCACACTCTTCTCATTGCTTTACTCTCTCTCTCTCTTTAAGAAGGCGATGAAGATGGGTCTGGACTTCAGTTCCTCTAAATGGTGAATTTCCCAATTCCCCTCTCAATTTTACTTCTTCTTGGATAAAAGAAATCAAGTTTTTTTTGTGTGTCTACGAAGCAAGACAATGGCTAAGATGACGGTGGAAAATGAGGAGAGACATTGTTATGCTTCTTGAATCTCATCCTGATGTATTCGGGTAATGTTTCCAATTTTCCTCTCACATAGGGTTTGGGGCTTAGTTGGTTGATTGAATTATTTATATGTAACCTTGAAATCAACTCGTAGGAATGGAGAATTTGGTATATCAGTCATGGTCCTGTTAGTTGTTACTGCTTAGAATTCCTTTTAGCTTGAAACATACAATTTTGCTTTGCTTCAAACCCTTCTTCTTGTATATTGATGAATTTGTGTTCAAGAGAGACAAATTATATTTTCGAACTTTTGACAGTAGCACTTTTCTCGTTTGGTACCTTCTCTGCAAACTTTTAACAATTCCTAATAAAAAGCTGGGGCACGATTCCTTTTTTGGATCAGTGCAACACCAACACTTTAATAACAACTTAGTTTATCACCAATTGAAATCTTAAATTTTCATGCTTTTCACGTAGAGAAAGATATTTGAATGACATGATCAGTTATCCAAAAATAGAATCTATACATATCATTCCCATTTTCAATGTGTCTTTATGTAGTTCCATGTTGATTTGACAGGAAAATCTTTATGTTTCAAGCATTGACCAAAAACTGTCCATTTTATTATTACCTTCTAGAGTCAAGATTTTGTCCACAATATATTTTGCTATATCTGCAAGATCATTTGTAACTAGCTTAGTAATACAAGACCATGAATGGTTTCATCAATATTACTTTATATATTAAGGAAATATCTACTATTTAAGACGTATGAACAAAGTTGGGAAAGGGGAGGAAAAAACATGTAGCTCAGGGGGACAGGGGATTGCTGGACAAATCCCAATGCGAGACCCGAGCCTCGCGCCACAAGGTGCAGTCCCTCGCGTTGAGCCTGACTCTGCCAAGCACTAAATGGCAGTGGTTTTTATATTTGTGCTTTCTACAAGTCGTATTTGGATCATTTTACAAGTTTCTGACTTTGGGATTAGTGTATTGCCTCAACAAGTAAGCAACATCTGATGTTAGATGCATTAGATGGTATATGTATTTTGTATTTTCCCTTGTTAATTAGAGCTTCTAAATGGGCATTTACTCAAATCTCTAACAGGGAGTCGAGCTCCTCTATACCACTTGTGGGACTCATATGTATGATGCATATGTAGTTTGAGTCAAAAAGGTAATTCTTAATAGTTCTTATGAGTGTGTTCTTCTTGTTTTGGACATGCAACCCATCATTCTACATTTGATTGGCCTGATATATCCTTTTCTCATTTATACTTTAGATTTCTAGCTAAGAGGCAAAAATGTGAAGGATAGGCTCTATTTCACTTGGCATTGACCAAACTGCTCTCATAAAAACATTGTTCCGTATTTCTAGTTTCATCTTCATCTGCATGAGTTTGCGCCTTGTGTTTTTTATGATTATCATTATTTGATTCTTTGTTTGTTTTCATTAGATTAATTGGGGCTTTAAAAGTAACTTGACATTAAGTTTTAAAAAAAAAGTAACTTGACATTACTTGTACACCACTTGCTATATGTTAAAGTTATTGTTTGTTCTTGAATATATGTGAGAAGCTCTGTTTCATTAGAACTGAAAACATGATTATATTTTTTTAGTTTGATTGCTCAACATGGATTAAAATCCTTCCAAATTTCCCGAATTGATTATAGAGATCCTTTTTAAGGTCATTTTAAATGTGAGAAATGCCTTAAGCATGTCTTCTGCTCGTTCCTTGCTTTTGTTTAGTAGAAGTGTTCATTTTCTCATCTATTTTTTCTTGATTAATTTGTGAAACTTCGGCATAATTTGTACAGAAGTCCGTTTAGTGTTTCCATAGTGATTTACTCAGAACCATGTACATGCAGAGGATCAAGATGGATGGGATAAAACGAGACCCTTGGTTCCTTCCTTTTCTTTTCCGAAATATGAAAGGTTAGCGACACTCAACCCATTTTTTTTGTTCTTGTCTTCTTTTGGTTATGAATCTGTCGTGATCATCAACAATCATGGCGGGGCAGGGCAAGCGAGGCCTCAAGGCACCGTGCTTTTAAGGCATGGAATGGCAGGGGAGGCTGGAGGGCGGGGGTCCTCGAGGCATAACGGTGCCTCACGGCGGGGAGGGGTGGGGGTCCTCGAGGCACGACGGTGCCTCGGGGAGGTGAGGGGG
>NC_064288.1:45831763-45838501 GCF_019186545.1 Solanum stenotomum
GGCACAACGGTGCCTCGGGCGGGAAGGGGGGCCGTGAGGCAGGGTGGGGTGGAGGAGGCACGACTGTGCCTCGAGGTGGGGAGGGGCGGGTGGCCTCGAGGCGGGGCAGGGGTCCATAAGGCACGACGGTGCCTCGGGGCGGGGGGGCCCAGGGGTCCTCGAGGCACGATGGTGCCTCGAGTCTGTGCGGTGCGAGGGGCCTCGAGGAACAACGGTGCCTTAGGACGGGGGGCCTCGAGGCAGGATGGTGCCGCGGAGCGGGGAGGGACGGGACTGAGGAACGAGGGTGCCTCGGTGCGCGGTGGGGCCGATGCACGACGATGCCTTGGTGCGGGGCGGGGGGCCTCGAGGCACCGTTCCTTGAGGCCCCCTTGCCCTGCGCTGCCTGGAGGCTTTAGCATTTTCTTTGTCATGATATTTATTTAGATTAATTGTGTACTTAGTTGTATTTCCATAAGATACCTTCTTTCTTATTTCGAATGTGTCCTTTTTATCATTACTACATGTGTTGCAATTACTAGAACTTGAATGGCTCAAATCAGATATAAAACTCTCTGTCAATGAGTAAATTAATGTGATAACAGAATGTATAAAGCTTTACTCAACTTTTATTGGATCAATATTTTTTCTGGCTTGCAGATACCCATAAAATCATTAGTGATGAGCTTTGGGTGTGACCAATGTGCATCTTACTGATGTGAGTGTATAAAGGTAAAAACATTTGATCTTCTAAGGTGGACATGTAATGAAATCTGGTGATATTAGCGCATGAATTACTATAGTTCATATTCTTGATCTGCTTGGTATTAGAAATTTTGACTTTATTAATATGGTTGATCTGCTACTCTCTTGATTTCCAAGTTTGTGTGCCGCCATTTGGGCTATTGAATATCACCATGTTTCTCTGGCTCATGCCTTCTCTTTGGGGCAAGAAGGATGCACCAAAAACTTAATGTAGACTTTGCTTAGACCCTACATAGGTATAATTAGCGAATCTACTTTATATACATATAGTATAAATATAAGTGATCATTAGTTGCATTTCAATAATTGGACAAGGACAGTATGTAGTTGGATTGGTCTTTCATGGTCATAGATGCTAAAATATAGAAGTGAATCAGTTGAATTAGACACTTCAAATCAGTGATGACCAAACAATATATAATTTCCCATCCCTGTCCCTCTAACAGCCTAATATATGTAAGTAGTCATTACTTCATAAAAACAATCCCCTCATTGTTCAAGCTAGTGCTGTTAAGTTTCTCGTAGAGTTGATGGACCCTACTGTTCGGATGGTTGGCAAGGCTGTTGTTGTTTTATCAAATCTCACAACCATTCGCGAGGGAAGAGCAACAATTTGCGAGGAAGACTCTTGATAATGATCTAAAATGTTTTTCGAGAATTGACTTTTGATTGCTCCTTTTAGGTAAGACTCTGAACAATTTTATGAAGTGCAGCTGTCCTCTTCGATTCACTGTCTCATGAATTTTTCAGTGAATTATTGAGACTCAACAAATAAGATTTTTGATAGTGCACTTATGTTAGAAATAAAACCCTTCTAAGTAACTTAATTCATTTGATAGATTAGAAAAAAGAGTCTTGTTTGTCTGAGGTTGTTGTGGATTTCATTAAAGCAATATAGTGAAGAATTCAAAAGTCCAAGAATTCGATGAATCTGTACCTTGATCTCAGACTCCATCCTTGGGCAAGGGCACACACATACTCATGAGGAATCTAGTATAAACACAGAAATGTCTTATGCATCGAGCTTATTTTTTATTTTTAAGAATCGACCTTTTAATACACAATTAACAAATTTACTAGGTGTGAATGTTCAACTGCTACTTATTGATTATTATACACTAATACTATTGTCACTGCATAGGATTTGAGCTCTCTCCAAATGTAATACTCCTCAAAGTTTTTATGTTAAAGATTTCCTTTGGAGATTTGGTCTAAGTTCTAACTATAACTTTCATTGTTTAGGTTCTAAAATATCTAAATTGATAAATCTACTCCCAAGTTCTTCTCTCATTGGGATCTCAACTTAAAAATTGTTCAATGCAAGTCTTATGACCTTAATTACTAATATGTTGGACTGAGCTGCCACTTGTCATTTTCACCGCCGTCACCACCATTCCCTCCGCCGCTTACTTGCTCCATGGGCCAATCAAGACTCCCATGCCCAAACCCGCCTAGCCCAAGCCCAAGCCCAAATCCACCTAACGGCACAAACCCCCCCACCCCAACTGGAGCTATCAATAACGAAGTAAACGACGACGTACCATTTCCACCTTTATGTACTGACTCATTCAAGTTCACTTCACAACCCATCAACGACATCGAACCCGACCCAAAACCCATCATTGTGATCGGGTTGGTGTGTTCTTGAACAGCGCCGGTACTGGAGTTGATACGGGGGCATTTATGGGAGGAGTTCTTCCATGTGCCGCCGCCGACGGGGACGTTACGTAAGGTGCCGCCACATGTCCAATACCGGCGACAGAATTTGAATGACTCAAACAAGATATAAGACTCTTTGTTCATGAGTAAATTAAATCTATTTACAAATAAGATCTTTAATATATGGCATATAGAAGCTGTTGTATACAGTTGCTAAAGTTTCATGCTTTTGCTCATAACACTAGAGATTCATTTGAAATTTGAAAATGTTGAAGTTCCCTTTAAAAATCTTTAGCTACAATTTCTCAAATACCTTTTCAAATCAAGTAGTGACAGTTGCATAATAAGATTGTTTAAATTGTCAAGCAACAGTCTCTACTTTCCTCATACCTCTATAGCATATGACACTTGAATTTTTTTATGTAATCTCTTAGCCTAATAGACTTACTGCTTTAGGTGCTCATCGTGCAAGAGAAACATTTTGTGTCGGCTCTTTCAGGTTTATGGAAAATACCAACTGCTTCCATTCTTGAGGTATGTTCCTCTATTATAATTTGACTATAACATTTTGGGCACTTATAACTGAATTAAGTATTAAAACATGTTAACTGCTTCAACTGCCTTCCCATAATATCACGAGGTTGGGCGTCCTGTTCAACAAAACATCATTTCAGTAAATCTGCCAATTTTATAGAAGGAACATAAATTACTCCTCGGTCTCAATTTATGTGATATAGTTTGACTAGGCACGAAGTGTGTACACCGGCATTCATCTTCTCTGATGTATAATAATCTTGACTTGGCTTCATAGGTTTGGGATTTGCACCAGATGAAAGAACCCTTGAAACTGTTTGATGATCTCCCAAATAATTTGTTGCATTTAGTCCTGATGAACAACTGTTCATAACTGGGAGGTCTGTTGAAAAAGATGGGATTACTGGAGGAATGCTATGCTTCTTTGATTGAGGAAAGCTGGAGCTAGTGTGAAGAATAACTCCTACTTACAGTGTTGTGCAGTGTGCCTGGCACCCTAGACTGAATCAGGTAGTTTCAGATTACTCCTAGTCTGGCAAATATTCCGTCATGTCACTTTAGTAGTAGTAGTAGTTGTTGTAGTAGTTGACGTTGTCTTTACGCCTCCTGATTAGTCTCATGCATACATGGTTTTGGTGATCAGAGTAGTGAAGGCCGAGCTTGACTTCCCACTTTATTGTCTCTCATTTGCTTTTACCTCAAATCTCAACGGAGTTATTCGCCATGGAGAAGCTCTTGCAAGATTCAGTACACTCATGACACTTACTGTGAAGAGAGTTTGTGCCACTCATCCTCGTAGCATCGCCCAAAGGGTACACTCATGACATTTATTGCAAGCAAGTGGCATCCATTCATTCACCTTAGAGCCAAAAAATAGATCACGCGAGTCCTCATCGAATATTATTTCTATAATATGATATGGTTAATTTTCTTGAAATGGATGTAAAACATTATTCCTTGAAATATGAATGTAAAACATTTACTCCTTATGTAATTTTGTAATCAATCAAATGATGAATGGTTTGTTTCAGTAATCTTTCTGGTATGTTTGTGTCAATACTATTGGAGAGTAAATAATAATTAAGCTTTGACCATTAAACATGTGTAGAAATGGATTAAAATTAAGAATCTAAAAAAGGAATAGCAATTGATTGAATTAAACTCATATTGTGGCAGTTTAAAACAGTCGTTTTAGTAATGAATGCAAGCAGGTGATATTTTCATCTCTTAAATTACATGAGCTCAAATCATTCATAGGATCCATTATTTAAGTGTTACATCACATGTTTTAAATATTGAGGGTTTGATAAGTATATTTAAGTTTCTAAATTTGATAGAAGTTCATTTATAGTAAAAAAGGAAAATCAACTCTTTTCTTTTCTTTCTTTTACCGAACGCTACAAAACTAAATGAAAGTACAAATTCTTACATATAAACACTTGCATGTTTGTGACTGGAAATTTTCTTTTTATCCTTTTTCTTCTCTTGAACCCTTCACTTTGAAAGAAAATCAACTAGTCTATTTCAATTTCTAATGTACATTTGAAGCCATATGTCAATACAACTAAATGTCAAACTTGCAGAAACAGCAAACCTTTTCACCCTTCCCAACTTTCCAACGACACTTCCTCTTCTATCATGTTAGTATTTTCTTGGCTCTCTTGAAGCCACCTGAAGCACAACGTTATATATGGGTGATATTCATCCATTTTTTGTCCGAACTTGAGGCAAAGTACCTGAAATACAAATATATAGAACTTTAGATATTTTCTTTGCTAATCTATCATAGATAATGCTGCATATTTTAAATAGACAACATTTACTTTAAAATTTGAACAAGACACCATTCATAGGCCACATTAATAAACTTAACAAATAACACAATCAAGCGAAGAATCTGGCCAGTTTCATGCTGAATAGTAACAGACATTTGCTTCCTCTTGCTGGTGAAGTCCAAATGATTAGAATTTTGTATTCCCTCAAGTAAATGAAATGCAATTCTTGGGAGTAAATTTTGGAGGTTTGAAACTTCGATCTTACCTTGATCTTGCACAAACATTTGATTAAGTTCTTTTGAAAAACTCAACCGAATTCTCTTGCTGCAACAAGAAATGATACTTCATCTGGAGACTCTGATTCATAATTAAGGCCTCAAGTCTCCTCATTTTGCTCGCGAACAGCAGCATAAAAAATTGCAAGTATCCTATAGAAAAGCAAAATGACATCTGGATTTGGTTCTTTCATCCAACATCCCTTAATAAGGCAGCTATCCTCAAAGCTGAACCCCCTTTTATTGATAGTTTGAGGTTTCTTTCATCTTTAGAGGTGGCGACTGTCTCTAATTGGACTGCTGCATTTCCACCATCAGTTGTCTATGAAGGTTCAATTATCTTGCCCACCCACGTCCGAATTTGAACTGGGGAAAAAAAATTGATGTCCACTCAGTCATGTCTCTGCAGACTGCTTTGCAGCTGCAAGTTCTACATTACTAGCACGTGTTCCATACTGAAGACCAGCAATAGAGCATTTCAGGAAGTCCATTCGATTGCACGTTAAAGTGCCAGTTTTGTCTGAGAGGATTGTATCAAGTTATCAATCTGCGCCAGCTCCTCATTTAAGTTTAAAGTACGAGCTTGAGCAAGAGTTCCCGTCTCATCATAGAGGGATCTGATAATTAACTAACCATACAAGATAAATGCAGTGAGCAAATGCAGAAGACCAGACAACTCAGGCTCACTTAGATTAGTTGAATTACTGGTATTGTCAAAAGGTTGCAGATACCACCATTTTGGCATGTAGAATTTTATATTTAATTCAAAGCCAATGGAACTAACACATGATATCAAGAGAAAAAGGCTAAAAAGGAGAAGGAGGCCGGAAAGTAAATCACATGGTCCGTAAACTAACATATTTCCATGCTTTTACTCCAATCATTCACATTTCAGTATGTACAGAGAAAAGGAGAAGCGAGAATAAGTACATCAATTGACAAAAGAAATCCAAATATATCAACATTGACAAAAGCACCTTTGTTTGTGCTTTCCTTTTAAATTCCTCTTATAGACTACAAGAGCATTTATTTCCCCTACTTTGACAGATACACCAGCCCTTTGCCTTGTAGCTCCTCTAATGATGGCAAATACTCAAATCTTCTACAGAGATAGTTGTTAAACCCATCCATAAATTGATGTAACAAAGGATATATTCTTTCCTAAACCACAATAATAGTAAATTCTTATTTGTGCTTTGACGATAGCCTCGTTTGAATACAATAGAGAGATTTTGGAACATAAATGATTCTTGTTAAACAACCAATTGAGGGTCCTCCCTATTTTTATGAGATGATCTACATGTACCTCATTATATGATAAAAGAATTTATCAAAAATAGAACTCTTTAGGCCCCATGCCGCGACGCCTTGAGCGCCTCAGGAATTGGGGGCCTCCAAACCTGAAGTCCCCCTCCTTGAGAGAACCCCGGTATCGAGGCCGGCAAGGGACCTTCAACCACGAGCTCAAAGGCACTCCCGCCTAAGGCCCCCGCCCCCAATTCGAGGTAGCATGCCTCTAGGCCCCCGCATCGAGGTAGCGTACCCCGAGGCACCCCCACCCCACACCCCTTACCCCCATCCCCGGGGAGCCGTGCCCCGAGGACCCCACACCCTACCCCACATCCCCAGGGGCACCATGCCCCGAGGACCCCACACCCACCCACCCCCAATCCCCGAGGCACCGTTCCCCGAGGACCCCCCCAAATCCTAGGGGCGCCGTTCCCCGAGGACCCCCCATAATCCCTGGGGCG
>NC_064288.1:45840233-45849263 GCF_019186545.1 Solanum stenotomum
TGCCAATTCTTGTCCAGCTATTAAGGAGCTCCATGGTTGTCTTTGGCATCACCCAGCTAACCCCTAGTATACACAAAAACATATTCCACAATTTTGAAGCTGCTTTACAGTGAATGAACAAATGATTATTTACTTCTGCTTTCTGCTCACACATAAAGCATCTTGAGCAAAACTGCATCCCCCTTTTTTGTAATGCCTCATGTGTAAGGCAAGCTTTTCTTATGACCAACCAGACAAAACATGCTACTTTTAATGGGCTTCTTGTCTTCCACACTAGCTTCCAAGGCCATTTTTTAGTCATTGACTGATTGACATTTATCCCCCAGTAGCATGATTTGACTGTGAACATTCCTTTGCTATGTAACTTCCAAATTGGTTTATCCTTTCTTTGAGATATGGCGGGAGGGGTGTTTAGCACCTCTAGCCACATCCTCAATTTCCCAGTCATTCAAAGCCCTCCTGAGCACTAAGTTCCACCCTTGTTGGCTCCATACTTGAGCAACAGTAGCAGATCTTTGTAAGCTCAAGGTGTAGAGGTTTGGGAATAAGTTCCTCAGGCTATCATCCCCTTTCCAGATTTCATTCCAGAAATCTGTTTTCAGACCATTGCCCACAATAATATAAATATTGTTATTGAACTGTGGCCACAACCTTCTGATGGTCTTCCACACACAGCATCCAAACCACCCCATCACATCCTCAGTGGTCCATTGGCTAAACAAGCCATATTTCCCTGCTATGAATCTTCTCCATAGGGCTCCATCTTCAGTACAAAATCTCCATAGTCATTTTTGTAGCAAGCAATTATTCTGGATGTTAAGATTTCTCATGCCAAGGCCACCTTGTTTTCTGCTCAAAGTGAGTGTCTCCCATTTCACCAACATATATGTTCTACTATTTCTTCTTGTTTCTCCTATTAAAATGAATAAAATACAAGTATTCAAAAAAATCAAACAAGATTCTTCTTGTTTTTCCTATTAAAAAGAATAAAATGCAAGTATTCTAAAAATCAAATAAGATTCTTCTTGTTTCTCCTATTAAAAAGAATAAAATACAAGTATTTTAAAAATCAAACAAGAGTAACATATCTCTTTTAATGTTTCTTCTTGTTCCTCCTATTAAAAAGAATAAAATACAAGTATTCAAAAAATCAACATGAGTCGCCCTTCTTCTCTTTGTACTTCGTGTAACTCTTTGAAGTATTAGTTTTTTTCATTGTAAAGCTTCACCTAAAATCTTTATTGTTTTTTCATTTAATTAAGTTAATCTAAATATTCAAAGTTAGAATTAATCAAAACAAAAATAACTAAATACAATCTAATAATCAAGAGAGAGAAAGAGAGATAGAATGAGTTTGGGTCATTCGGGCTTTAACTTTGGCTGCCCAGAAATATTAGGCCAGTTTTATTTCCCTTTTCAGTTTCTTTTGAAAAGCTTCTGTTGATTTGGGCTTCTTTTCAGTTGTATATAGATCAAGCAAATTATTGAAGAAGTAATCGGAATTCTACTCCCCATTGACTTCACTGAGAGTTTAGATGCACCTGAAGATGCAAGTAGCTGCATAGGTATATTTGTCATACGAAAATCAAATTATCAACTGCTTCATAAAACAACAAAAAGATAACATTGCTCAATTGTAACTTTTTTATTACCATTGGAATATTTGCTGTTGCAGCAGCACTCAATTTCTTATCAAGTCCCTTCTTGGACCCCTGCTTTGCTGATGGCTTTCTTGAGTTTGTAAGATCAGTGAGAGCTTTCCTACCACCCTTGTCATGTACTTTAGCAAAGTTATCTTTTGTCTCAGCAGTAAATTTGTTTTTGGTGGCATTAAGATCTTTCCCGATGGAAATCACACTCGTGTAGTTTTTCTTTGATGCCTGAAGAGAAGAGGGCTTTGCTGAGTTTGAGATGTCATTAAGTGTTTTTCTTCCACCAAGTCTTCCTCCTTTCTTCAGGGCTTTGGAAGTATCATTCTTTCCAAACAAAAAAGCACTTGTGAAAAATAATTTTTAGTGAACCAACAGAAGTATATCATAGCATTATACTCTCAGGGTTATGTAATGAGGTTTCTACCATCAAAATGTATATTGATATTCTGCTCTTGAAGCATAGCCATGTTTTCGTGTCCCAACAGAATTTGGATAAGATCCTGCACCATGTAAATGAGGTTATAACATGAAATGAGAGCAAAACATGATTGATCACATACAGAAAGTACAAGCAAAAACAACAAAGAATTGAGTGATGTAAGCATCAAAGAATTTTATGTTGCATTTCGATTCAGTGTGTCTATATTTTTTTTTACCAGATTCAGTGTGTCTATATTCTCTATTCAATCACTTATAATAATATATGCAGTGGTAGCAAGAAATAGAATTATCAAAGATTAAAAAAGCTAGTAATAGCTTTCCAAGATAAGTAGTTCAAATTCTGCCCAAAGGGCATATGAAAAAGAAAAGACTCTCTATAATGTGGCACTAGCAATTGCCATATTCAAGAGGGCAACTAAATACAGTTACAACACTATTGAAGACATAGTTTTTTTGCTTAAAATACTAGATCATCTAGTTTTGTAACAATGAAAAGAATATTATATACAAGAATCAAAGCTTAAATAACATGACTTTATCCATGTACTATGAGTCTGTGAAATATATTTGATAGAATGATTCAATATGTATAAACTCTATACCATTTACTTTGCAGTAATAGCAAGAAACATAACTATCAATCCCAGAAAGAGGGTAAGAAGAAGATGCCCAAATATAATGTCAAACAGGGAGTCATTTGGCCATAACATATTTATTCACTTTTTTTTCCGTTTGACCATGAAAATTCCAATTAAGCGGCATACATATTGGAGTGTACTCTAGCAGGAGTTTCATGCAAAATGGCACTTAGAATCCTAAGTATGGTTTGTGTTTTTCCAGTCCCTGGTGGACCCTAGAGTAATGAACTTTGTTAAATACTTAACTATATTAAAGTTCCAACTTTCTGGTTAAGAAGTATCAATGAGACTAGATTAACTTGAATATCAGCCACTGCCTTTTTAAATTTTATACACTAATCTCTTTTTGTGGTAATTTTGATACATTAAAGTATTTTTCACGGAATAAATAAAAACAAACAATTGAGCACTAAGCAGCTCCACTCGTCGTGGCTTTTCAAGATACATACGTACATAAATCACAAAATAGTACACTTGAAAGAGCATTAAGAAAAGGCCTATTTTGTTTATACAACCTAGAAAATAAATGGATAAGTCAAACCTGTCTCAACACAAATGCCTGCAAAGAGAAATGTTGAATGAGAAAAATGTATGCTAAGTTTTATATGACTGAGAACTACTAATAGGTCATCAAGGGGGACAGAAGCACTGAGTAGTAAAGATTTCTTACAGGTTTACTGATGACTGCACCCCTAATGTAAGGCTGGTTAAGCAGATTTAAGTATACCAACATTTCTCATAGCACTCATCGACTTAGTTATCAAATTGTTGTACGTTATATCTATTTCATTCACAAGTGGAATAGATACTAAAAGCTTCAAAGTGACTGATATAAGATTAGTGAACAGATCTTCTTCAGGCAATTTTCAGAATAATAGAAATTTCATGTTGTAAAAGCACAAAAGGAGCAGAGAAGTATCCTATAATTTGTAAATTCAACAATCAGGTAATGATATTCATCATAGCAACACCACAACAACTTGTGTGAGAAGAAATCTGTACATAAAAAAGAGCGTACCAGTGTTTAGAATGCGCAACACAATCTCGTCGAGCGCATAATTTGACGGAGCACAAACTAGAACACAAACACGATACTTCTAACTGGAATTGACTACTTCTAGTTTCTAGAAAAATAGTTTAGTGTAAGAGGGCGCAAATTTAAATTTCTCATATCATTATGATGGACAACATCAAACATACCAAGTCATTACCAGATGTAGAGAAAAATCCATCATCCTCGTCTATTGGCATTTCTTGGTCGAGAGGATTAATCCCACCTAACCATGGAGATGCTTGTCCCCAGTGTTTGTATCTGCAAAGTTCAAACAATTTACCCTATGAGATATTCAAAAGGAACAAGGTCTTAAAGAGATTTGGAAAAGGAATCATTTACACAATTCTGAACTTTGAATTTATACAGATTATGCATGTATCTCGAAAAAGCATTGGTAAAATAGGGGAGACAAGTTGTCAACAACCAACAAATACACCTATAAACAGTATAGATCACTCAGCCAATAAAACTTTTTTTAGGATATCACTCAGCCAATAAAATCCAAAAGAATACACCATCTTCCGCCCAGGTTCTCCATCCATCCAGAAAGAAAGGAGATTCAACTGCTAGAGCTGCTGGGTTATGGTTATTATATTACTTAACTACGTAAGGTTTGTATCAAGATTAGATCACTACAATTCCCTTTAATCTAACAAAGAAAAACCCTAGAATAACTCCATATGAAGAACCAAAAATCGAATTTAAATTTTTTTTCCAACTTGAACCCTAAAATAGAAGAAACCCAAATGTACAAGATTCGAGAATTGAACATAGTTCCATAGCAGATAGACGGAAAACATTATAATTTTTCTCAGGGATTAAAAAAGGATGTAGATAGCAGAAGAACACAAGAAACTCACAAAATAGAGAAATTTACAGCCTTCTTCGAAGAATTTGCATGCAAGATTATTAAGCTTTCTTCTCAGTATGTTGGATGATTTCTCAAAACTATTTTGTGTTTTTTTGTCCTAGTTTTTGAGTTAAAAGAACAGCGAAAGTAAATATACAGGGACAATCGCTCCCAACGGTCATATTTTGCCACCTTTTACTAAATTGCCCTTCTTTTACATGCTAATTACAAGAATGGTAACTAATTACAAGAATGGTAAGTATGTGATGTTTGGTATTGAAGAGTAAGATATTTTAACAACATAGTTTTTCTAATATTTGACATGGTAACTTTTAGCCTTTGCATTATTAGGGTCAGGGTATTAGATAACGGCTAAACACGTCTAAATCTCTGTTGTTTAATCCTTTTCTCATTCATTACTTCCTTGGTTTGACAAGTAGGAATAAGGGGAGTTCTAACGTTGGCCACCGTTAAAAAGCATTCAAAACGATATGATTAACAATACATGCATAAAAATCATTCAAGAATCACTTTGTACATAAACTTACTTTAATAAGTCATCATGGTTCCCACAACCCTAGTTATGAAATTTAGCTACTCATTATCTCTAAGAACACAATCAAAATTTACTAAAATCAAAATCAATTAAGTATTCCCTCGTGTACATAAACTTACTTTAATAGTTGCATTCCCTCGTGTACGTATTTTATTCCTCAACCTCCTATTTTTTTCATCTCCCTTGATTATGTAACACATTAATCAACTTGATAGAGGTCAGAGCACATGATTATAAGAATATAGGCTATTACAAATTACAACTATCCCACTTAAGAATAACATGCTCCATTTTGCACGCAAGGGTGTAGCTTAGAGGATAATGAAATGGGTGATAACTATAAGGTCTCGGGTTCAAGAGACGAAACCACTAGGTGATTTCTTTTCATCTGTCCTAGCTAGCCTTGGTGGATAGAGTTACACAGTCCATGCTGCTGGTGGGAGGTATCCCTTGGAAATTAGATAGAGTGTGTGCAAGCTGGTCGGACACCACAGTTATTTTACAAAAAGAATATCAAGCTCTTTGTAATAGCGAATCAGTATGCCAACTTATTATACAAGGTAACTTGATAAAAGGAGGAGACCTCTTCGCAAGCAGGTTGTCTAAAACTACTAAATAAATTTTTTCACCTCTTAAATTACATGAGCTCAAATCATTCAAATATTATCCATTCACTAGTGCTTTTAGGGGTCATTTGGTAGAAAGATTGATAATGCAGGGATTATTTTTTATCAAGTGTTTGGTTCATTATTTCTCATCTAATCTTGTGTATGTATGGTTTAAAACTCTACAAGAAGCTTCTTACCAATTATATCCTTGAATTATTATAAGATATTTATTTCATGTATAGCATTATGACATATTTTCATGTTCATTCCATTGGTGAGCTTCAGTGCATTCTATTGGCCAATATTACTCATCACATTATCCTCTCACATATTTTCTTTTTATCCATTTTCTTCTCTTGAACCCTTCACTTGAAAGAAAACCAACTAGTCTATTTCAATTTCTGATGTACATTTGAAGCCATATGACAATACACTAAATGTCAAACTTGCAGAAACAACAAACCTTTTCGCCCCTCCCAACTTTCCAATGACACTTCCTCTTCTATCATGTTAGTAGTTTGTCGGCTCTCTTGAAGCCACCTTAAGCACAACGTTATATATGGGTGATACTCATCCATTTTTTGTTCGAACTTGAGGCAAAGAACCTGAAATACAAATATATAGAACTTCAGACATTTTCTCTGTTAATCTATCATAGATAATGCTAATTAATTCAAATAGACAACATTTAGTTTAAAATTTAAACAAGACAAGTAGTCATAGAAGGCCACAATAAACTTAACAAATAACACAAGCAACGGAAGAATTTGGCCAGTTTCATGCTGAATAATAACAGACATTTGCTTCCTCTTGCTGGTGAAGTCCAAAAGATTAGAATTTTGCTTCTTTGATTGAGGAAAGTTGGACCTAGTGTGAAGAGTTGAAATATCTCCTACTTACAGTGTTGCTTCCTCCATGGACCAACAACGAAATGTAAACTAATTCATCCTCAATTTAAAGGATGAGACAACTTGACAACAAGGTTACAAGTCAAGTTACGGGACAAACTTTAACAAGTCAATTTCCGTAGGTCGAGACCCTCAAGACCCCTCAGAACCCATCATATGAAGTCGATTCACGGACTAACAGGACACATTGTGGATCAGTCCATGGATCGTTGATCAGTTCGTAGGTCGAGACCCTCAGAACCCATCATCTGAAGTCGATTGACGGACTGACAGGACGAATCGTGGATCAGTCCATTGATCATCGATCAGTCCGTAGGTCGATACCCTCAGGACCCCCAGAACCCACATTTGAAGTTGATCGACGGACTAATAGGATGGGTCGTGGATCATTCCACGGACTATCGATCAGTCCGTAGGTGGCTTCAGTACATTTTAAGTCAGGGGTCGTTTGGTTATTTCCTCATGCGTTGGACCCCTAAACTACATAGTTTTGGTCAATTTTAGCCTAATAAAATAATTAGAACCTAACCTAATCAATTTTTCACCAAAAATTCATCAAACTTAGAGAAAAGTAGAGGAGAAAGTCGAGCAGCCCTAGTTCAAGAACACAACGAGTTTTCATCAGTTCCAGCCCCAAAATCGAAAGATTTCTCCGTGAATTTTGTCACCAGGTGTGTGGGATTTCATTAGTGGGTTCCTTTCGCCTATTAGGTCCTTAGATTTCAGTCAGATTCTTGATTCCCTTGATATTATCTAGACCTAGGGTTTCTTGAATGTTAGAGAATGTTGGGTTTTAGCTGCTAGAATGATCCAAACCAGATTATCATGTTGTTGCTTAAGTTCTTGCATGAAATTCAAAACCCTATTGGTGTAGATTCGTTTAGTTCATGAATTACACTTGCTAGGTCAGTATATTCAGTTATACATGCTCCAGTTATGAATGTTTCATTATTAGTACATTAATGTTGCATTCTCAAATTTGCATGTCAGTATTTTGAGCTATCCAGTACTGCAGAAATTCAGTCATAAAGTGTTATTTACATAATTAATTGGGAGTAGCTTAATACCGAGTAGACTAAGGTCAGTCACCCTCAAGTCCTAAATCTACGTGCCCCGTAGGTTGTAAGTCCCCTATATGGGCATCATTTTAGTGATCACGTCAGTCATGCCTCTATACCTCTGGCAGGGTATATTGGGTCCTCTCGATGGGGCGTATACATCGGACTCCACATTTTGTTCATGTTATTTTATGTCAGTTAATAGCAGCTCCCTTACAGTTAGATTCTATTGCATTGACCATGTTATCAATTACAGTCAGATTTTATTGCATTGACAATGTTATCAGTTACAGTCAGATTTCAATCTCAGCTTGTCATAAACTTGGTCATTGTATTTAGTATTCTCAGTATAGTATCATTCTTATCTCTTATCATTGCTCAGATATATGCTTCGGTTCAGTTATGTTTATTGTTTAGATTTATTTTATCCTACATGCTCAGAACCCTTCAAGTACTGATGCATAATTTGCGCTACATCTTCTCGTGATGTACGTTCAGGTTCTCAGCTTCCAGATCATGCCTAGATTGGTTCCCGATCTTCAGCTCAGCAGTATTAGCGGTGAGTCCTCATTCTCCGAGGACGAAAGACATGTTTCCTTTGCTTTTAGTCTTTAGTTTTAGTTTTTCTAGATCTAGTTGGGGTATGTCGCAGCATTTCTAGTCAGTAGATGTTTTATTTCAGGCATAGTTAGATTCAGCTTTAGTATTTGAGTTTGACTTTTCAAGTCACGCCCCGAGCTACCCCCGAGACGCGGACACGGGACCTAGGACCACAAGTGATCCCAAGCTAACCCTGCTGGCATGATCATGAGCATACTAAAGAAAATAAACTGATACGGAAGCTAAATCATAAATAAATCTGAAAAGATAGGGAATACCCATATATTGTAACTGAATATATCAAATCTGAGAGTTTAATACAAAAGAAATATCAAACTCAAAACACTAAGTTGAATCTAACTATGTCTAAAATAAGCCTCTAAACTGACTAGAAATGTTGGGACATGCCCCAACTAGGTCTAGCAAAACTGAAACTAAAAACTAAAAGTGATAAAGATAAACATGTCACTAGTCCTCGAAGAATGAGGACTCACCACTGATGCTGCTGAACTGAAGACTGGGAACCGATCTAAGCGTGATCTGGATACTGAGAACCTGAACCTACATCACGAGAAGATGTAGCGCACGTATGCGTCAGTACTTGAAAGGTACTGAGCATGCAGGATAGAGTAAAGCTGAAATAACATATAACTGAACAAAGCAAT